>NC_084587.1:9705362-9947862 GCF_033807715.1 Cololabis saira | reverse complement strand
CCACTGGCAGATTTCTCTACTTATTTCAAGTGAAAATTTACTTGAAACAGGTGAAAATTGTCAAATAAGTTGTTTTTCTGGTCTTATTTTTGATGACTCTAAATGTTGAAATAGCAGTAAAACCACATTCATTGATAAAATGACATAAGGGATGGAAAGGGGGGATGGCAGTTTTACAGGGGGGATGATTTTGACCGTTTTTATTTCAGGGGGGGATGCCATCCCCCCTCATCCCCCCTCATCTCCAGTACTGGCTGTAGGACTTGAATGCACAGGAGGACGAGAGCACATTGATAACAGCAATCAAAGATCCCTATTTATCTCTAATAACCGTTTATGTGTTAGTCATGCCACATGATACCAGTCTGTAAATGTGTCTGTCTATTTGTTTGTTTTAATTCGTCACATCAATCATCAACGACTGAGAGTGAGGTTGAAAAGTCGGTTCAGACGAGTTGTCTGACTGTGATGTAACTCCATGTTTTGACCTGTTTGTAATGACTTTTGGGGTTTTTATAGATGTGCAATTTCCCCTTCTGGGACGGCTTCATGTCGTGCAAAAATGTGTGTGTGTGTTTCATTAAATTAAAACTTGCTGACACGACCCAAACCCACACAAGCAGAAGTTGATGGATGGATGGAAAACCTTCAACGCTTCCTGAGTCTTAATAATTTAAACTTTGATCAGACTTCACAGTTTCACGTACTGTAGGGCGAAGCACAACCACGTCATCGTTTCCACTCAGGCATGCAGCGATTTTACAGCCCAGAAACTGCAATGATGACCATTTCTGTGATTTTAATGTAAAGCTCCCGTGGACCAACCCATCACACATCCCCGCGTGAGAATGCACGGCTTCACAAGAAGTCAGTACCGACTGCTGCAGGTATTTCACAACCCCAATCCCCCCAAATTTGGAACACAACTGCAAATCTCATATTTTCATTACATTAAAAGACAGAAAATCAAGTTGAAGGGATAAAAATCAGAAGAGGAAAGGAAAGTAAATCTAGAAAATGACGGCAGCATAACAAAAAAACGGGCTGGGATGAGGTTTACTGGACGCCAGCGACGCTTTTAAGAGCAAACTAAAAACCCACCTGTTTCTCCAAGCTTTTAAACATCAGTAGTGGGAGGGTTGTTTCATCACCTGATTGATTTTATATACTTTTATTCTAAGAGCTTTTTATCTATATCGTCGTGTTTTTTCTTGTATTTGTACATTTATTGTATTGTTTTTATTCTTTGTGAAGCAACTTGTGACATTCCCTTGTCTGTGAAAGGGGCTACATAAATAAACTTTACTTACTTCCTTACTTACTTATTTACTTACTTACATATTTACTTACTTACTTCTTGAGGACTTGAGCTTTTCAGGAGATCTGGGTCTTCTTTGTTATATTTCTTGTTTCATGGTGAATTGAATGTTTTCTCTTTACTAAAGACTGGGAGTGGTTCTGGACTCAGACCTGAATGAAACAAACAAACATTAGGACCATAGTGAAGTCAGACTGTTATCACCTTAAGAACCTTAAGAACATCTGGAGGATTAAGGGACTGTTGTCTCAGCAGGACTTAGAAGAACTTGCAGCTTTTATCTTCATTAGACTGGATCACTGTAACGCTGTTGTCACAGGTCTCACCAGAACCTCCATCAACCAGATGAAGTTAGTCCAGAACCTGCTGCCGAGTCCAGGAGACCCGAGTCCTCACTGACTGCGTTTACATGCATCAATAACCCTTTTAAAACCCGAATATTGGCAATAACCCGAATTTGCACGGCCATGTAAACACCAATAACCCCTTTGAATAACCCGAATTTGCTCATATTCCGGTTTTCAAAAACCCGAATATGACCCCTGGGTTACTCCTTTTAAAACCCGAATATTGGGTCATGTAAACGCCAAACGGAATATCCCCATCAAACGGAACATGAATTTGTTTTCTGCGCATGCTCTGTTCACAAGGAATCCTGGTCTTTTGAGTCCAGGAAGTTCTTCTAAACACGGAGAAACGCAAGACCAGGAGGAGACTAATCACTTCATAAATGTACCGGTAATGAAGGATATGAACATTTTGGCATTTGTAGACGGTAGAAAGTACCGGGATAGCGACATTTACAAGAAGGTGAGCGAAGCAGCATTTGTTTTGAATTTGGATACAGGAAGAAGAAGTGGAAATGACGCTAATTGCGTCATGATGTTCTCCGTGCGTCGCTGGTTTGATCCAGATATCCCAAATGATTAATCACCATGTAAACAGGGACAACCCTGTTTGCTCACGCATGGAAACGGAATATTCTGAATGTCTTAACTGAGTCCAGGAGACCCGAGTCCTCACTGAGACCAGAATGCATCAGCGCTGCTGAAACTCTCAATTCCTGAAAACCTTTTTATTCACTGCTGAATTTCAGCAATCTCCCACAATGCACCAGAACCTTTATTCCTTGCATCTCATTTGTTTTATTCATTCATGTCTGCTTGTCTTTAATTTGGCTTTTACACTCCTTTACTCTTTAATGCATTTTTTAAAAGGTTTTTATGTAAAGCAGTTTGAATTGTCTTGTACGGGAATCGTGCCAACAAATAAACGTGGCGAGAGGTCTGTTCAGCAGACAGGCCAGAGATCTGAGCCACGATAACAACACTGCATACAAGCAGCCTTTCTACAAATAAGCCAAGATGTCTTCTTAAGAAAATAACAATCTCTACCAGACAGATTTGAATTTAATTTGCTAATTCTTCTTGTCAGACAAATAATTTAGGTTTTTAAATACCTAACATGTTTCAGAGATTCCTTTGGCCTTCATCAGAGTCACAAGATGATGCGTGTGACCCGTCATTTATCAGCTGATGTTAAACATTTATTTGACTAGAATTCTGAAAAAAAAATAGTCAAGCCACTATACCAAAAAATAAGACTTATTTTCTGTAAATTAGACTTTTTTTTTATAACTTTATTTATAAGATTTTTCAATATTTTTTAAGACAAACAACCCTACATATATCCCACCCTCCCCAGTTCCCACATACAAAGAAGATAATAGCAGTAAAACATAATATGTAAACAAGAAAAAAAAAATAAGAAGAAGAAAATAAGAATTTTTTTTTTAAATTTACAAAAATAAAATAAAGTACACAAATAAAATAACATTAGTAATAATAACAACAATAATGATGTTAAAATAAATAAATAGATGAATAACACATGGACGGTTAAGGGTTACACATTAGTCCAAACATTTGTTAGTAGTACAAAGGTTTCCACAAATCCGAGTAATACTATAAACATGACAAAAATAATACTAAGCTACATCATCGAATGACAGCGTAAGGACGAATTCCAAGAAAGGGGACCAGAGGCCTTTAAAACTTTTGGTGAGATTTGAATCTGTTGTATCTGAGCTTTTCTAAAGGTATAAAAGATATCACATCTTTGACCCATTCTGTGAATGAGACTTATTTTAAATAATATTTTTAAAAACCCCTTTCTTAAACATTGTTTTTTGTAGTCAAAATGAGGGGTACCACTTCTCTTTAGTTTGGGGGAAGCAGCATCTATACTTTGTAGTCTTGGTCTTGTCTCGGGTCTCCAGGTCTCGGACTCGGATAATTGAGAGTCTGTTGCACTAAGGTGACAGAATCTGGTGATCTCCAGTTCTTCCTCTTGTTAATGTACAGTTTTGTAAACTATTTGTATTTTGCGTTTGATTTAATGTTTTGGTGCATCTGTAAGTGTCTGTATTTAATTACAGTTTTGTGTTTATAATGGCCTTGTTTGAATAAATATATGAATAATATTTGAATATCGTTGTGATTGATTAAGCATTAGGTCTATTTCAGTGATGCTGATATACAGTGATATACGATTACTTTAATGGTAAATAATGTAATTTCAAGTCGATAATTGTGTCTTTAATATTTAAAATTCACGTTTCATTTAGAAATCAAGTACAATTTAAATCAGTAACATTTACTATTCATGACTTTTCTGAGGTGGAGGGGGGTGTTGGAGCTGGTTATTCTGCTAGATACTTTGGGACTAGTTAGTAGTCGTGTCAATACTTAAAAGCACTAGTCAATCCTCCAATAGTGTAGAAATAGCGGTAGTGCAGTCGCCACACATATCTGATCTCAGCTGATGGATGGAAACATTTATAGTGAGTTCAACATCATCATCCACTTCTCTGTGTTATTGTGCTGCAGTTGAATACAAGCTCATATGGAAACTAGCTGAACCAGGAGGATGTTCTACAATCACGCAGGATCAGGACATAAAGGTTTGTTTTGGTCTCGGTCTTGAGCTGAACTAGTCTTGGTCTCGGTTAACCGTTGTGCTGTCTTCGGGTCAAGGAAGGAGGAAGGAAAGAAGGAAGAAAAGAAGGGAGGAAGGAAGGAAGGAAGGAAGGAAGGAAGGAAGGAAGGAAGGAAGGAAGGAAGGAAGGAAGGAAGGAAGGAAGGAAGGAAGGAAGGAAGGAAGGGAGGGAGGAAGGAAGGGATGAAAGAAGGAAAGAAAGAAGGAAGGAAGGAAGGAAGGAAGGAAGGAAGGGAGGAAAGAAGGAAGGAATGGAGAAAAGAAGGAAGGAAGGAAGGAAGGAAGGAAGGAAGGAAGGAAGGAAGGAAGGAAGGAAGGAAGGAAGGAAGGAAGGAAGGAAGGAAGGAAGGAAGGAATGGAGAAAAGAAGGGAGGAAGGAAGGAAGGAAGGAAGGGAGGGAGGAAGGAAGGAAGGAAGGAAAGAAGGAAGGAATGGAGAAAAGAAGGGAGGAAGGAAGGAAGGAAGGAAGGAAGGAAGGAAGGAAGGAAGGAAGGGAGGAAGGAAGGAAGGAAGGAAGGAAGGAAGGGAGGAAAGAAGGAAGGAATGGAGAAAGGAAGGAAGGAAGGAAGGAAGGAAGGAAGGAAGGAAGGAAGGAAGGAAGGAAGGAAGGAAGGAAGGAAGGAAGGAAGGAAGGAAGGAAGGGAGGGAGGGAGGAAGGAAGGAAGGAAGGAAGGAAAGAAGGAAGGAATGGAGAAAAGAAGGGAGGAAGGAAGGAAGGAAGGAAGGAAGGAAGGAAGGGAGGAAGGAAGGAAAGAAGGGATGAAAGAAGGAAAGAAAGGAGAAAAGAAGGAAGGAATGGAGTAAAGAAGGAAGGAAAGAAGGAAGGAAGGAAAAAAGAATGAAGGAAAAAAGAATGAAGGAAGGAAAGGAGAAAACAAGGAAAGAATGTACAAGGGGAGAAAAGAAGGAAGGAAGGGAGGAAAGAAAGAAGGAAAGGAGTAAAGAAGGAAGGAAGGGAGAAAAGAGGAAGGGAGAAGGAAGGAGAGAGCAGGAGGAAAGAAGGACAGGAGAATTCGGTCATTTTGACCCAAAGACAGTACAAGGTTTAAGGCAGTCTTGACTACAAGTCTAGTGTGACCCGTCATTTATCAGCTGATGTTAACTGATGACTTATTTTCTGTAAACAATACTTTTTTTTTAATAATATTTTAAAAAATCCCTTTCTTAAACATCAGTTTTTGCAGTGAAGACGAGTGGTGCCTCTTCTCTTTGGTTTGGGGGAAGCAGCATCCATGGTTTCTAAAACAAATTCAAAATCATGATTCATCTGATCACATGACAATTTCTGCATCAGTCCATTATTTAAAAACCTAGATAATCTTTGCAGGTGTATACGTCCAGCCCCAGCGACCGTTAGACCTCGTTAAATACGCCCCAAAGTCTCGGGGAGCCAATCACATCAGTCCCTCCCTGCAGAGAGGGTCTCTGGGTGGGTTTAACGTGATGACACAGCGGCGGCGCTGTAATCTGGATGTAGAAAAGTGTGGAGAGCTGCAGTTGAGGATTAACAGCCGTTTGGATCAGCCTTGGCATCGACAGTTAAAGTTTAAGACATTTGAAAACTGAACCAAACTACTTTAAACAGCAGCAGAGACTCCCATTACTGCTTTGTTTGGCATCTCTCAACTGCCTTTGCTTAAACTTCAAGCAGATTTGATAGCTTTTGTGACATTATTGGCTAGACGTCTTATTGTAATGAGGTGGAAATCACCAACACCACCATCACATACAGGACTGTCTCAGAAAATTAGAATATTGTGATAAAGTCCTTTATTTTCTGTAATGCAAAAATGTCATATATTCTGGATTCATTACAAATCAACTGAAATATTGCAAGCCTTTTATTATTCTAATATTGCTGATCATGGCTTACAGCTTAAGAAAACTCAAATATCCTATCTCAAAAAATTAGAATATTCTGGGAATCTTAATCTTAAACTGTTTTTTTTGTTTTTTTAATTGCATTACAGAAAATAGAAGAAGAACTTTATCACAATATTCTAATTTTCTGAGACAGTCCTGTACACTGTGGATAAAAGAGATTTTCAACAATTTGAGGCTTGAAAAAATCCGATACACACTGAGAGGCTCTTCCAGAAAATGTAATGAAATGTGGGGATCTTTCTTTGCTTATGCAGAGAAAGTCGCCTTCCCAGGTACACCTGAATAAGATTCCACTTTATTTTTATTTACCTTGTCATTTATTTATGTATTTATTTCTATTTTGACTTGAAAAGTGAGGTTATTGTCACTGTAATATGTTTCTTTTCTTTTTTTTGTCATTTACATGCACTTTATCATTGACTACGTTTACATGCAGTCAAAATTCGGGTTATTGCTAATATTCAGGTTTTAAAAGGGTTATTGAGTGCATGTAAACGCAGTCATTGTCAATTTGTGTATTTTAGGTTAGGTTATGAATCTTTATTTTGGCTTGTACACACTTTTTACAAAACAAGATGAAAAGGTAAAAAAAAAAAAAAAAAACATTTCTTTTGCAGAAAAGGTGTAGGCTGAAGCCGTAGCTTATAGTGCCTACCCTTTTTTTCTTATTATCAGCTTAAATATGAGACATTAGCATTAATCCGTGGAAACAAAAAATACATAAAAAAGACCAAAAATAAGTAAGACAAAATACAAAATTGACGTATAACATTCTAGAATGTTTTTGATAGTATACTTTATATTTATAGTGTTTTATATTTATTTACAGTATTTTCTTTAAACATTTCCTTAAACTTGAAGATAGAACTACACATTTTTAGGTCGTTGTCACAACTATTCCAAATTTCTCTAGCCTTAATTGATGTACATTTCTTTTTAATATTAGTTCTTGCTGTCGTCATCTCAAACATGAGTTTCCCCCTCAGGTCATAGCGGGTTTCTTTTATTTGGAACAGGTCCTGAATGTAGTTTGGTAGCAGTTTCTGCTGGGCTTTAAAATTCAATAAACAAAGTTTATTAAAAAAAACAAAAAAAAAACAGCAGCGAAGACGTTGAAACTGCAGTTGTGTTTGGATCAGAGATTTCCAGAAGTCACCCTGAACCCGTGCATTGATTTCCATCATCATTTTCTGGGTTTATGCAGCACTATATGAATTTTTGCTCTTTTACAGCTCCTGTCACTTTAAAGCAACCCCTGCACCCCCCGAAGGCCCTCTCCTCCTCATCCTCTCCTCCTCTATCACAGTTGTTTACCTCACTACTGGAAATTCCAGTATGTCCAACTTATCTTTATTTCCCTTTTGTTTCTCCTTAACCCTGCATGTGTACCACCCGGTGTCTGAGTCTGCTGGCTCCGTGCCCCCCCCCCCCCCCAGCTTAGTGCAGCTTACAGCCTAGTCGATGCTAATCAGGTTTATCCAGGCAGAGGGTGATCATTGGGCTATCAGTAATTACACACGTTGATATTAGCTGCCACAGATATGTGTGATGGCATATTTTCAATCCACATCATCTCTCCGGATCAAACATATGTTTGGGATGCCACGACAGCTCATCGTTGCTTCTTCTGCTCCATTGTGTTGCAACACAATGATCCATCTGTTGCGTAAACAAACAGTACGAGCCTCAGCCGGGGCTTTAGAGTATGACGCGACTGTTTTCAAATGTGATTAAGACAGTTTAATGACACTTGAGAAACAGAAATAAGAAATTTTTGTATAATTATTTCGCCAGAATTTCAGTACAAAACAACAGCTCAGAAGCAAAAATGTCATTTTGAGGACTGGCTTGGTTTCTTTCTGCGAAACAGCTGGATGAGAAGTGTCATGTTGTCACAATTTTCGAAAGTCCTTGAAAAATTATTTGTACAGAAGTTAGATTTATTTTTGGAAAAGAATCACTTGCTGAGTGAGAGTCAGTATGGGTTTCAAACTAACCGATCCACAGCAATGGCACTAACGAAAATAATGGAAGAAATAACAACAGCATTTGATAACAAAAAATATACAATTGGGGTTTTTATCGATTTAAAAAAGGCGTTTGATACAATAAATCATGACATTTTAATTTCAAAACTACATAATTATGGTGTGAGAGGAATTGCTTTGGATTGGTTAAGTAGTTATTTACAAAATAGAAAACAATATGTTCAGCTGGAGGGTTCTAAATCTGAATGTCTGAGGACAGTATGTGGAGTCCCACAAGGATCTGTTTTGGGACCTAAACTTTTTATTTTATACATTAATGATATTTGTGAAGTTTCGAAGACTCTACAGTTTGTCTTATTTGCAGATGATACTATTTTTTTTGTTCTGGGGATGATTTGGGGCTTATCGCTGAAAATATCACCAATGAAATGGTTAAACTTAAAAGTTGGTTTGACGAAAATACGCTTTTGTTAAAGGAGCTTGAGGCCGGATTGTGGCAAGATTTATGAAAAAAATCCGTATACATTTTAAGTTTTCTAGTAATAATGTCAGATGAAGCGTTCCAAACCAAAAAGAATGAGCCCTCTAGTGTATCTCTCCTTTGCCTTGAACAGGCTGTGTGCTGCAAAATGTGCTGCAATTCGGTCCCGAATTTCCCGTGCTGGGCTGCGGATGTGACGTCACATGACGCTGCATGTGCGTTCTCCCCGTTCTCCCGTGCCGGCTTCACTGTTGGCTGCAGTACCCCCAACGGCCGTCGTGGTGAAGGGTGGCGCTAGAGAGTCTCATTTCTTAAAAGGAGCCTCAAGCTCCTTTAAATCTAAAAAAAAACTAAATTTATGGTTTTTACAAATCGAAAAAAGGATGAAATTGCACTTTCATTTGCAGGAGAGAGCATTGAGAGAGTGTCTGTGTTTAGGTTTTTGGATATTGTTTTAGACGACAAGCTGACATGGAAAAACCATATAGCATATGTAAAAGCCAAGGTGGCGAAGACAGAGTATATATATTTTGAATAAGGTTAAGTTTATTTTGAATACTAACACACTAAGAACTCTGTATTGTACATTTATCTTGCCATATATAAATTATTGTGTGGAAATGTGGGGTAATACCTATGTAAGTAACATCTCTCCTCTGTTTGTGCTACAGAAAAGAGCAGTGAGAGTCATTCACCGGGTCGGCATCAGAGAACCATCAAACAGATTATTTATTTCAGCAGGTTTGTTGAAAATGGCGGATATAGTTGAACTTCAAACTTTAAAAATAATGTTTAAAGCAAAAAATAGATCGTTACCAGAACAGTTACAAAATGTGTTCAGATTGGAGGATGAGGATAACAGACTTAAACTTGATTTCAAACATACTTTTGCAAGGCTAAACATAAAACAAATGTGTATTTCTGTTACAGGTGTAACATTATGGCATGGACAAAGCAAGGAACTGAAAAGTTGCACAAGTTTGTATCAGCTTAAGAAAATGTTTAAAAAAGAAAAGATAAGTGCCTACAAAAAAGAAGAAGGAGAAAGAAAAAAAATAGATAGAAGAGTGGTATTTTTGTTTGTTTTCTTGTTATAAATATGTGTATAGATAGATTGGTGTTCAGTAAGTCAACGTAATGGTATTACTGTAACAGAGAGGGGCAGGTTAGTGTCATAAGTTTTCTTCTTCCTGCTCCTTTTCTTTCATGGTGATAATGTGTACTTCATGGAATTTTGTACAACATTATTAAGAATATATACCACGGGACAGTGCTTGGCACTCATTCAGGTGTTTTCATATACTTTTTCTTTCCTTTTTACAATTTTATTTATGTGTTGGTGTGTATTTGCATTATGGTGTTTAGAGTAATAGTTTAGTGAGCTGTTTTTTGTTGTTGTTTTTTTTAATTTTATTTTATATATTTTTTATTTATTTATTTATTTTATTTTCTTTTTCTTTTTTATTTTCTATTCTTCTTTTTTTGCGTAATTAATTCTTATACTGCTATAATTTTATATACATTTATTTTTATTTTATTTTTATGTTTCTATTTTGTCTATGAGGGGTTAAAAAAAAAGGGAAAAAAATCTTTGACTTGTGATTTTCTTTTAGTGATACTTGGTACACTACGGTCACTAAATGTAGTGATCTTTCTATTGTTTTTTCTTCATCTAAATAGTTATGAAGATGTATGTACCATGGTAACTTTGACTATTGATCTCAATAAAAAAAAAAAAAAAAAAAAGAATATATACCATGAATGGAATAAATGAAATGAAATTAAATTAAATTAAATGTGTGCCTCTCACGCACGAAGCCAGAGCCAGCAGCTACTCAGCTCTGTCCAGAAACAGCAGAAAAATGATGCCTGGGAGCGTTTTTAACCCATTACGGGAGATGACGTGTGTTTGCCTCTCAGGCCTGGAGCAACATGTCGTATCAATGTTTTAAAGGCGCTTTGTTCAAATAAGATTAGACACATGAGGAGAGAGTCGATAAGTTATCATAAAAGCACAAGGTTTGACCTCTCGAGCATATTCTATTAAAGGTCGGGACAGCTTTAAGCTCTTCAGGAATACCCCCAGTTTTTAGGATGCCCGGCCGGCGCTGAAGGGGTTACTGTTCTCTGCCGTGACGCAGTATTTTATATAGATGGCTAACTGTCTGGCAAATTGCTTGAGTGCTGGTTTTTTTCCGTCTGAATTAAGGGACTGGACGGGCAGAGGTAGAATAATTGATCTGAGGACTCCGGTGAGATGCCAGTCCTCTCCTTCCCACAGCGGATCAGTGACTACGTTTACATGCAGTCAAAATTCAGGTTATTACTAATATTCCGGTTACTGAAACATTCGGAATGTTCCGTTTACACGTGTGAGCAAACAGGGTTATCCCTGTATACATGGTAATTAATCATTCGGGATATCTGGATCAAACCAGCGACGCGCGGAGAACGTGATGACGCAATTAGCGTCATTTCCGCTTCTTCTTCCTGTATCCAAATTCAAAACAAATGCTGCTTCGCGCAATTTTTCGCTCACATTCTTGTAAATCTCGCTATCCCGGTACTTTCTACCGTCTACCAGAGGTGTCAAAAGTATTCACATTCATTACTCAGGTAGAAGTATAGATACTAGAGTTTAAAAATTAAAAAATAAAAGTTGAAGTATCAACTCAAGTTTTTTACTCAAGTAAAAATATAAAAGTACTGGTTTCAAAACTACTTAAAGTGTAAAAGTAAAAGTAATGTAAGGGGGAAAAAAGCCATTAAGGACAAAAGCCATTGAAAATGAATGCATCTTAGTATAATGCAAATATATTAAAGAAGCATATATGTGTACTATTGAGCATTAACATGTGTTTCAGAGAGCAGAAGATATGATGACTAGTTGCCTATAAGTATTGTAATGGTGCAAAAAGTCAAACTTCAGAGGCATGTTATCATTTATCCTAACCTTTATTGGAATGTACATCCAAGTTTAGTTGCAGGAATCTGAGGGAACGGATGTAAGAACAAAACTGGACAAGAACATCTGAAACAACCACAACCAAATTCACTCTATCCGGATGGAGCAATTTAACTGGATAGTTTTTTTTAAAGGCCGAAATGAAATAGAGTAACGAGGCTGTTTTTGAAATGTAAGGAGTAAAAAGTACAGATAATTGCGTGAAAATGTAAGGAGTAAAAGTAAAAAGTCGTCACGTAACGAAGTATTTGTACTTTGTTACTTGACACCTCTGCCATCTAAAAATGCAAAAAATGTTCATATCCTTCATTACATTTATGAAGTGATGAGTCTCCTCCTCACTCCAAAAGTGTGGCCTGGTCTTGCGTTTCTCCGTGTTTAGAAGAACTTCCTGGACTCAAAAGACCAGGATTCCTTGTGAACAGAGCATGCGCAGAAAACAAATTAATGTTCCGTTTGATGGGGATATTCCGTTTGGCGTTTACATGACCCAATATTCAGGTTTTAAAAGGAGTAACCCAGGGGTTATATTAGGGTATATGAGCAAATTTGGGTTATTCAAAGGGGTTATTGGTGTTTACATGGCCGTGCAAATTCGGGTTATTGTCAATATTCGGGTTTTAAAAGGGTTATTGACTGCATGTAAACGCAGTCACTCACTTCCGTCTCCCCCGTCTCCCTGTCTCCTCTGTGTCTTCGGTGTTTTCTCCTGTCACACCGACCAGCTGCGCCGACTCCTTAACAACATCCAGAAATCTCCTCTTTCCCTTTAATCTCCCATCTGGCAGCTCCATCCTTCTACAAGTGTACTCACCATCCCCCCCAAACCATCTCAATATAGCCTCTTTTATTTATTTATCTACTTTCTTTAAGTCTCCAAGAGGTTTAACGTTGGCCGTTCCCCTGATACTGTCTTTCTTCATCCTTTCCGTCTTTATAAATAAAATCTTGGCGTCTTCGGTTTCTGCCACCTCCAGCTCTGCTTCCCGTCTCTCCAAATCACAGAGGAGGGCTGGTCTCAGTCCCGTCTTTGAAACCTTTCTCTTTACTCCTGCTGCTACTCTTCTATCAGACATCTCCATCCACTCCGGCCTGCCTGCACTCCCTCTCTTCACCTCTTTTCTACACGTTGCACGAGTGATTAAACTCCCATACAAACATCGGCACCTATCTTGGCAGAGCTTAACACACTTTGGTTGGCAAATCAACCCCCCCCCCCCATATTGATATTGGGACAAAGAAAAAGTTCAGTTAAAGGTAGGGTAAGCATGTCCACGATGTTGAGCATGGAGAAGGAAGGTGTTGATGTTTAGTTTCAAACATGGGGCAGAATTAGCGTGGATACTGGGGACGTGTCCCCTCCAATATCCAGCGATTATTAAATTGTCCCTTCCAATGATCTTAACTCCTCCTTTACACAAAGAAAATAAGCAAACAAACAAAAATCAACCAAAAAACACCATGTCAATGTCGTTAATGCAGATATAGGCTACACGAAGGGTTAAATCAGGTTCTGTTCTTGAGGGTCCAACCCCCTATGATGACTTTGACCTGGTATTTTTATTTAACATTACATAATTAGGCCCTATCCCAATACTACCACTACCCCTTGTTTTCATCCCTACCCTGAAATTTTGCGCGTTCCCGTGAGGGTAGTGGTGTCCCAATTCCTCTTTCCACCTAGGTGTAGTGACGAAAAGTAGGGTAGTGGCTATGAATCTCTCCCTACGAATCGAGTGTTTTCAGATGCTGACTAGCTGATCTAGGGACAAAAAAATTTCCCAGAATGCTTTTCGTCGTCATTTGCGGACTGAATAAAAAAAAACATGGCGGACATTTCTTATTTTTTAGTGAATAAAATCAATATTTTGAGATAGTTTCTGCATAAAAATGCATTTTGATTACATTTCTAGCGAGAAATATATATTTTACTTTCATAATATTCACTCAGTGAATGTACATTATCACTCGTTTTCCCCGTTGTTGCAACCTCGTCAGAATAAAGGCTGATTTATGGTCCCGCGTTACACCAACGCAGAGCCTACGGCGTAGGGTATGACGTACGGCGCGCGTCGCCGCGTAACCTACTGCGTCGATTTAACGCGGACCCATAAATCAGCTCCGGAGCCGGCAGGCAGAAATCCCGAAATTTTCGGAGCAAATTTCTTAACAGGCGTAGCTACAACTGTTAGATTTCATCTATTAAACCAACATTTATCGTCCTAAATGATTTATTTCAGCCAGCGGTAATTCTCAACAGAGCTGCAGGTTTCTCCCCCGGGACGATGGTGCAGGGCGATCACGTCTGTACATGAGCTGCTGCTGCGTCCCGGTCTCATCATCGCCGAAAACATCAGATCAAATTTCTTGACAGGCGTTATTTGGATAAACTGAGCCCAGGTCGGGGATCTTAACGGTTACTTTTACGCCTGAAAAAATATTAAAACTTAATAAAGTGGCATATTAACAGAACTACAGCTGAAATTAAAACTGCTTTTGGCTCTCTGCTTCCTGATTTTAGGGGTGGTGCTGAAAGTAGGAGTAGTGGGAGTATTGGGACAGACCCCTTTGGAAGATTTCAAGTGCCTTAAAATCTGTCCCTTCTTTTTAAGGGGTAGTGAAATAAAGTAGGGGTATTGGGATTGGTCCTTAATGATTTAACATTGTTATATTCACTAATGGAATGAAAACACTCAGGAGAGCATGCAACTATAAATACATTTTGCGTTAATCCCTCATGAGATGATGAAGGAGATCCCTTTATCAAGTAATAGGGAATGGGTGTCCAAAGTCGGTTCCGATACCAATGACTGTCATTAACAGATTGTGCAGAACTTTGACGACAAGTGATGACGATCTGTTAATTAGAAACTGGTGTGTTGCTGCAGATAAACATCCTTGAGGACCGACCTCAGATCCGCCTCCTACAGGGGCTTCATACATGTCCTCCCCAACGACGAAAGCAACCTTGGTTTCAAACATTAACAAATGTGTTGCCATCCAGAAATCCCTTACCGTACCTTTAACAGAGCGCAAAGAGCTTTTGATCACATTGAAATGTCAGTTTTGATTTTACTTGAGGGGATATTTGCTTACTTTCACCGTGTGGTGACTAAATGCAGTAATCTTTTATCTCCTAATCTCAGCCAGAGTAGCATTGCACTGCCATCCTGGAGGTAGAGCTGCGTATCGGCGTCACACATCAGCGACGATGACTTTAGCTCGTAGAGCTGGACGTCTCAACAGAGGCGAGTGGTTCAAGACTGTAATTACAAAAGGAACAAAATGAAAGAGTGGTTGAGTAAAAGACCTCCACCACCTGAAGGGGGAACCAAAGTGCAAAAACTTGCAGAGGTTCCTCTGTGCTGCTTAAAAGCTTCTGCATGATTTTTGCAGTCTGATAGGATAATTGTTTCTCACACACACGACTTGGATCTGCTTAATCTTGGGTAAAGGCCCTGACACACCAAGCCGATTGTCGGCCGTCGGTGCGCGTCTGTCGGCATAGTTTCCCCGGTGTGTCCCGCACGTCGCCACAGGTCGGCCTCCCGTCGGAAGCTTTTCAGCCGATTCGACATGTCGAATCGGCGTTGGGACGTCAGTCAAACAGCTCACTCTGTGATTGGTTGTTCCCAGAATTTCCCAGAATCATTTTCGTCGTCATTTGCGGACTGAATCAAAAAAAAAAACATGGCGGACATTTCTTATTTTTTAGTGAATAAAATCAATATTTTGAGTTAGTTTCTGCATAAAAATACGTTTTGATTACATTTCTAGCGAGAAATATATATTTTACTTTCATAATATTCACTCAGTGAATGTATATAATCACTCGCTTGCACGTTGTTGCGAAGTCTTTTTCAAACCTCGCCAGAATAAAGGCTGATTTATGGTTCTGCGTTACACCAACACAGAGCCTACGGCGTAGGTTACGCCGCGACGCGCACCGTACGCCGTACCCTACGCCGTAGGCTCTGCGTCGATTTAACGCGGACCCATAAATCAGCTCCCGGAGCCGGCAGTCAGAAATCCCGAAATTTTCAGAGCAAATTTCTTAACAGGCGTGGCTACAACTGTTAGATTTCATCTATTAAACCAACATTTATCTTCCTAAATGATTTATTTCAGCCAGCGGTAATTCTCCACAGAGCTGTAGGTTTCTCCCCAGGACGACGGCAGGTTGACCCGTCTTTGCGGTGTGTTCAAGTGCTTCTTTTGAGCCCGACCCCCGCCGACACAGGGGACGCGAGGCGACACAGCAGTCGGCCGAAAGTGGGCGACGTCGGGTTGGTGTGTCCTCGGCTTAAGAGGTCAAGAACGGTGTAGAGACCGTGTGTGATGAGGCTTCATCGGCAATGATTTGGACCTGCGATGACGGATATGTCCACGATTCTTTCCCAACTTTTTCATCTGAGACGCCCAGAAGTCTCTCAGCGTGTAGGAGCCTTAACGTTGCCTAGTTGAGGTCGGACTTCTTGTCCGATCTGCTCAGTTGGCTTTAACTGGTATGTTCAGCACCACAATTAAACCACGGAGGGTCACTTAAAGACCACAGAGAGTGGCTGCAAAGAATAAAACCCTCCTTTGCTCTGACCGTATTAAAGAAAGAGGAGGACAAATGGAAAGGAGATATCAGGTTTATGATGCCCAGTCAGCAGAGAGAGGGAGAAGCGTCGGATTGCATCAGAACAAAAGATCCTGCTGCCGAGCTTTCAGCCAACCCTCAAAAGGAGGAATGATGAGGTATTGTTTGAGTTGAAATGTGTGTGTGTTAAAGTGTGTGTCCTTGCTGCCGGTGGGTGTGAAGACGGCTCCATTTATAGGTGATTGAGTTAGGATGTGTGTGTGTCAATGAAAAGGAGACGTGAGGAGGAGAAAGAGAGAGGAGAAACAGGGAAGGTGAACAAGAACGAGGGAAAGGGGGTGTAAGGAGGAGGAGGAGGAATATTTCTAATTACGTAATCTAATCTGACTGGCCATTTTTCTTGTACAACCCCCCCCCGTGTTGTTGCCCTCTGCGAGACCGCTGTGCTCATCTGTCTGAAAGCACCGAGTGAGTCACATGCGGATCCATACACAAAGTCACAGTGAGTCAGCCCAGATCTGCAGCAGACGCTCACCTCTGCCATGAATAATGGAAACGGGACGCCGTATAAACTGATCAAATGACACGCAAAACCCGGCAGACGTATGGATAATCCTGATGGACACACGCACCCTGGCGAGTCAAACACGGGCCAACACAGCTGGACCGCACACCGGCCAACAGGTGGATCCCGCTTTCCTCACGTTGGGCTGCAGGTTTCCTTTGTCCTGAAGACAAAAACAAAGTCAACAAAGGTTTGACATTGAAAAGGAGTCAACAAGTCTTAATCTTAATCTCAAACCTTAATCTCCCGTAAACACAAGAATCTGCAGAAACAAGATGCCCCATCTCCTCCAAATTCATGCACCATCAGCTCAATATCTCAAATGCGTTATAACTTATAATCAGTACTCGAGTTGTAAAAACAAATCAGGGGGGATTGTGGATTTTATCATATGGGGACAGATAATTTGTGCTGATTACAAATAATATAATATATTACAAATAATAGCACTGACCAAAACACCTGCAGAAATACTGCAGGGATGACATAGCAGCAGTTAAATGCAGCCTTCTGTAAGCTTTAAATATCCACTGGGCTTACATCAAATACATCAAAACACAACAATAAAAAACAGTTTTCTGAACTTATCAATATGACTCTGTCCTTCACAGGATAAGTAAAATGGATCACTGCAAAAACTCAAAATCTTAACAAGAATATTTGTCCTATTTCTAGTTAAAATGTCTCATTTTAGTAAAAAAGAAATCTCATTACACTTAAAAAAAGATTAATCACTGGAAAAAACAACAATTTTCACCTGTTTCAAGTAAGTTTTCACTTGAAATAAGTAGAAAATTCTGCCAGTGGGACAAGATTTATCTTCTCATTACAAGCAAAAAAAATCTTGTCCCACTGGCAGATTTTTCTACTTATTTCAAGTGAAAATTTACTTGAAACAGGTGAAAATTGTCAAATAAGTTTTTTTTCTGGTGTTATTTTTCTGGTGATGACTCTAAATGTTGAAATAGCAGTAAAACCACATTCATTGATGAAATGACATAAGGGATGGAAAGGGGGGATGGCAGTTTTACAGGGGGGATGATTTTTACCGTTTTTATTTCAGGGGGGGATGCCATCCCCCCTCATCCCCCCTCAACTCCAGTACTGCTTATAATACATGAAAACAATGTTCGGTGCGAAAGGCAAAGAGTCGGACCTTTTTGCACAGAGAGAAGGAAGGAAACAGGAAACAGCAGGAGTTGCAAAATGAGCCTTTTCCCCGCTGCAGTAACTTGATGTGCTGCTGGTGTCGTTTAAGTGAAATCATTAGGTCTTTCCAGCTAATTGCACTGACAACTTGAACAAATAGCTGCTAGAGAGTCTTTAAGGGGGCGATGCCCTGCGTCTCCTCCAGTTTATTTGGCCTCATTCCTGCCGTCATGTGCTGGCAGACGCATGAGCAGCTGTAGGGCGAAACGCTGACGTTCATGTGTGCGGGACACCGACACAACAATCCCACTGTCCTAATCCTCTGGATGAAAAAAGACACAAAGCCAACACATAACCGCACACACTTAGGCCTGCAGAGCCGAGGGAGTAAATTATGCAGTGAGCTCTGCTCTCACACCTATTAGGACGACCTAAAAAGGAGTTTAGGTTTTGCAGACCTCTTTTTTAATGGACTGCAGAAGAGCTGTTTCACTCTCCACCAGCATGTCCGTGTCCTCGGGCTTTAGGGTCGCCATGAATTTACCTCCTGCCTTATTTTGAACGTTTTTTTTCCTCTTTAGTTAGTTAGTTGTTTGTGTTTTGCTGTCTGTGTTTACCTGCGCCGCTGTTTCCCGCCACTAACCTGTTCCTCACCAGTCATCATCTCCCTCACGTCTGACGTTGACCATCCACAACATCAGGTCCCCTAACCCTTTATTTTATTTGAATTTTTTTTTTTACTTATTATGATGTGTCTGTTGTGTGTATGCGGGGGAGTTTGGGACCTGTTTTTACTTTTTAAATTGTACAATTTTTAAACATGTAAAGCACTTTGTGCTACACATATGTATGAAAAGTGCTTCATAAATAAAATTTGGATAGATAGATAGAAAAATAACTTGTTATTTGACAATTTTCACCTGTTTCAAGTAAATTTTCACTTGAAATAAGTAGAAAAATCTGCCAGTGGGACAAGATTTATCTTCTTACAGTTTTTCTCAGTCGCTTTGGTACATTTCTCAGATCATCCTCGACATTTGCAAAACAGTAAGTGCATTTCTCAAAACAGTTCGTACAAATAGCAAAACACCATGGATTACCTGCAAAAGCCAGTCTCTTGCTCAAAATCCTTAGTTCATCTCTCAAAATTAAATATCTGTGTCAATGAACGTGTCAGTGCATCAGAATCACAAGTGCTTGTGTCATTGTGTACGGATAAGACAGTCAAATTGCTTAGTCATGTTCCCTGTGAAATTGTCTTGCAGTCCTATGTGGAAAAAATATAGTAATGCAAAACACAAAATTGAGTAAGATAAAATGTCACTGTATATAGTATACTTACTGTATATTGTAAAATGAAAGTAGAATACTGTCATATTGTATGAAGCATTACAGAAAGTATACAGTATTACAGTACAGTGCCTATTGTTAGATTACATACCTGTTATGTCGACGAAAAGTCTGAACGATTGAGGACACAGTTGTTCTCCCAACATTTGGCTGCACCCTTGGACCAGCCTCGGCCATTGTAAGCCCATGATTGAGAACATGGTCTACAAGTGTAGCTCTTATCTCATCAGGAACGCGCATATGTCCTCAGCCTCTTCTGCCTCTTCCTCTGTTTTGCCTCTCAACTCCTCCGCCACACAGCCTCACTCCTCTTCCTCTTCTTCTTCTCTCTGGCTGTTGACCCCGTCCAATTCCTTGTCCTTCCATTGTCAGACATTGTAACATTGTGTTGTGCTCCGGCTATATGTATACTTGCCAGCTGATAGTTCATGAGATGCACCTTTTAACTATTTCAGAAAACTGGTTGATCATTGGTTGATCTAATGCTTGACATATTTCCCTTCATTACAGAAAGTCAAGATTCACCTGGGATCAATTTACCAATTCAGGCCAGATTTGGAAACAAAGTCTAATGGAAATGTATAGAAATATGCTGACATATTATGACAACTTGTTCAACCATTTTGCATGTAAAGACTTATGCGATGAACTAATGCCTAAATGTTGTGGGGGGTGAGACTATTCAACAGAGACCCATTATAATACATTTTGATCAACATGACATAAACAACTCATAATGTAGGCAACAGCAGAAAATTGTACATTATCATTTGCATGGATGACAAATGCATTTGCAACTTGTTCAAAGAAATGAGAAACTGCTTTTTTGATGTGCACAAGTGACACAATGATGTGAAGATTGAACAAGTAGTTTTGAGAATTTCAATTCTGATCTGAGAAATGTACCAAAGCGACTGAGAAAAACTGTATTACAAGCAAAGAAATCTTGTTCCACTGGCAGATTTTTCTACTTATTTCAAGTGAAAATCTACTTGAAACAGGTGAAAATTGTTGTTTTTTCCAGTGATGAGTCTTGTTTTAAGTGTAATGAGATTTTTTGGACGAAAAAATTTGACATTTTAACTAGAAATAAGAGAAATATTCCTGGTAAGATTTTGAGTTTTTGCAGTGTAGATAGATAGATTACACACACACTATAGATAGATAGATAGACAGATAGATAGATAGATAGATAGATAGATAGATAGATAGATAGATAGATAGATAGATAGATAGATAGATAGATAGATAGATAGATAGATAGATAGATAGATAGATAGATAGATAGATAGATAGATAGATAGATAGATAGATAGATAGATAGATAGATAGATAGATAGACTGCAAAAACTCAAAATCTTACCAGGAATATTTGTCTTATTTCTAGTTAAAATGTCTCATTTAGTAAAAAAAATCTCATTACACTTAAAACAAGACTCATTACCAGAAAAATAACTTATTTGACAATTTTCACCTGTTTCAAGTACATTTTCACTTGAAATAAGTAGAAAAATCTGCCAGTGGGACAAGATTTATCTTCTTATTACAAGCAAAAAAATCTTGTTCCACTGGCAGATTTTTTTACTTATTTCAAGTGAAAATCTACTTGAAACAGGTGAAAATTTTTGTTTTTTCCAGTGATGAGTCTTGTTTTAAGTGTAATGAGATTTTTTTGACATTTTCACTAGAAATAAGACAAATATTCCTGGTAAGATTTTGAGTTTTTGCAGTGTAGATAGATAGATAGACAGATCGATAGCGGTCTAGCAGCCACAGAGAACATCTGGCGGCGTCCCTCGGTCTCTGGTACCAGGATGTTAGTTATCGATCATCCGGACCCTGCGGGTCGTGTGGTTTGAGTCTCTGTGGATTTGGACCTACAGATTTGGACCATCAGCTCCATCAGATTGGTGTCCGGGGAGTTTGGAGACCAGACGAACGTCTTAAAGATCTCATTGAAAGGTCCCGGCCGACCTGCTGGGGGGCGGCTGCTGCAGGAGGATAATGTCACTATAAACCAGAGCAGAGCTTAGCCTCATTCCCATGGAAGTGGAGGAGTAGATGGACGTTAAAGGTTAATAATGTGTGATGACGGGATTTTACGAACTGTTTTTAGTGTAAAATCATATATAAATCCCCATAAATACAAATACAGACACCTTTGGTGTATTCACATGTATGACTGAACAAGATCACATGTTCATCAACTCCTACCAACAGTCTGATTCTGGTCACTGGTTGGTCCAATCAATGAACAGGACTGTCTCAGAAAATTAGAATATTATGATAAAGTCCTTTATTTTCTGTAATGCAAAAATGTCATACATTCTGGATTCATTACAAATCAACTGAAATATTGCAAGCCTTTTATTATTTTAATATTGCTGATCATGGCTTACAGTTTAAGAAAACTCAAATATCCTATCTAAAAAAAATAGAATATTCTGGGAATCTTAATCTTAAACTGTAAACCATAATCAGCTATATTAAAATAATAAAAGGCTTGCAATATTTCAGTTGATTTGTAATGAATCCAGAATGTATGACATTTTTGTTTTTTTAATTGCATTACAGAAAAAAAAGGACTTTATCACAATATTCTAATTTTCTGAGACAGTCCTGTATACGTGTTCATTAAAATTAATTATACCATCGTGGACTAAAATTATTATTTAAAATGGCTTAAAATTGTATATCAGCAAACTATTGACCTTTAAACTCTTCCCCTGGGTCCTCATATCTAACTTATGACACTGCTGCTGTGTCTTGAAGGCGTACACACAGTCCTCTTCCTGTTCTTCCAGGTTTGGGAATCGTAAATAACTTCAGGAATTATGTGAAATAAGCCAAATAATTTCTCTAATCACTGGCTGATTGAATATAATAATGTGATATTTCCATGTATATGGAGCAGTGTTGCCAGCATCCTTCGCTGGACCACTTCCTGTTCCAACAGTCCAGTGTTTGATCATCTCTTATGATGCAGCTTCAGCTGATTTATTGGAAAATCTGTAAGTAAACAAACAGCCGTCCACAGAATTGGTTGGAGGTACGATGGAGGAACGAGTTGCGAGAGATGAAGACGAACCGTATGATCTCCTCAGTAGGACGTGATGTCCTGATTGTCAACACCTGTGTCCTGCTTGTCTGTCTTGTCTTTCCAGTCGGTAACTGTAATTCTGTAAAAGGTATTCAATACAAAAAAAAACAACTACTAAAAACTACTAAGTGACCATTACTTCATCAGTATTAAAGGTATCGTCCGTAATGTTGGAGAGCTAGCAAGATTGGAAAGTGGTACCTCCTCTAAGCCCCACCACCTCCCCCCCTCCCGTCAGCGCTCCGTCCAAAGCCACGCCCCCACAAACTTTGGGGAACGCGCATTTGGAGGAGTCCAATAGTTTGGACAGCACATTTTCAACAAAACTACCCCATGTCTCATTCACCTGTAAGCGAGGCTAGATTTAGGGGGGGCACCCAAACGTGCGTCCTGCCCACCCAATCAAAGTTATGGGGATCCTTTATTTTTTTATAAATATAAAAAAATATCACAGAATATCTGTACCGTTTCTGATTGGGTGGGCACTGCGCATCATTTTTAGACACAACAATGAACGCATACCGCAAAAGTTGTGTCTGAGCACAACATGAGCACAACAGAGAAGTTCAGAACAGCAGACAGAGCACACACTGAAGGCTGATTTATGGTTCCGCGTTACACCAACGCAGAATGGTGTGCGTCGCCGCGTACCCTACGCCGTAGGCTACGGCGTACCCTACGGCGTAGCCGTGGAAACAGAGCCTGCACAGCCCCGTAGCGCACCGCCACCGCACCAGCGCTCTCCGCCCTCGCCGGGATGGAGACCCCTCGTTTCTCGTTTTCTGCGCCATTCTTCAGCAAACGTGACTCGAGTGTGTGAAGTTTTCTGGCAAGATTTTCGGCGTGACGAGTGCGCGCATGGGACAGAGGGGGGCGTGGGCGGGACTTAAAATGAAGGCATCTGATTGGTTCTTTCCCCCCTGCCAATCCTCTGGTCCTCTGGTCCTCTGGTCCAATCCGTGCCACTCGGTGCGCAAAAAACAGATTGGTCAGAGTTTTTACAGGATTAAAGCTGTCAGAGAGGTCGGATTTTTTTCTTTCCTTTTTCTGAACACATTATTCACTGGCTACTCTCAGGATGGAAGGAACATTTCACCCAGTATAACAATAAATGTTTTTGAATACGATTACAGACTATACCTTTAAAACACTACCTGTACTGCTGGTTTATAAATGAACAAGTCAGCTGTTGCAGGTGTAACGTAAGGTGTGGTTGAATCTCCAGAGATCTCCATGGCGACTAAACTGATGATGTCACATCCAGTTACGGCAGGTAAACAACAGAGGGAGTGAGGGTGGGGCAAATTTTTATGCACCTTTTTAAGTAAAACGTATTTAAAAAAAGATATAATTAGGGGTGTGGTCTTACGGCAGAGAGCTGGCAATAGACAGAGCAGGACTGTTTAAGGTTGAAGAGGTGAAATAATGAGAAAAGGAAGATGTGAATTAAGGCTGATGTTTCGTCGTCTGTTTCATTTGCCTCCTGGTGTGATAACTTCCAATAACGCGGCTTAATTAGTCCTCGGAGGCCGTTGTCTGTGATGAGGACATGCAGGGATCCAGCACTTTAGCCTTCAGTCTATTAAATGACACAGTTTGGGTTTCAAGCGTCGTGGCTTATGGCCAGTTTATGTTCTTCATTTTGCTGTTTTGCTGCTGTGGTTTCAGGGTTTTCTTCTCCCTTTTATTTTTATTGTCAAGATTTGTTTTGGTTTTCTGATGTTTCCTTCATGAAGTCTCTGTTCTTTGTGTGTTTGTTGGTTTATTTTCCTGTTTTATTTTGAAAGTGTTGTTTCCTTGTAAGTGTTTTTTTTTTTTTTTTAGAAATGTATTTATTTTTTTTATTTTTTTTTAATATTCTGCAGAGACAATACTTTTGATTATAGGTTAAAATAAATGTGTTTGTTTATACCTGATTTCCAGCGTTGTGCATTTGAGTCAAGACAAAGATACAACTCCAGACATATACTGCATTTCCTTGGGTTTCGGCCTGTTTTTAAATATACAAAATTTATGGTTTTACACAGAATAAAAGATATAAGAAATTCTGAAGAACATGTTAACTACAGATTAATTGAAATGTTTAATAATTTGGCTTTAAATGCTTTAATGGGTTAACCTTGTGGACACCAGGAAAACTAGTTGGTTACTATGGTACCAGCTAATGGGGATTCCTAATAAACTAAACTAAACTAAACTAAACCTTTGGTCATTTTGATGGTTGAAACCTACATTAATTAGTGCTTGAGTCTAAAAACTGGCCAATCTCCATTGACTCCTGTGTTATAATGTCCATATTTAGAGCAGAAATAAACATATTTACAGCCTGGTTAAAAAAAAATAAATAGATTGCACATCCATGACAACTCTACCACGCCAGGAGAATTTATATAAAGCAATACATTTCTTATGTGGTTGATTGGCTCACAGTTGGCTCAGCCAATGGCAAGCCATTATCACATACTCATCTGTGATCATTATGCTGTTAGGGTTATACAATAACAGTTGGAATGACTTACAGGACTGTCTCAGAAAATTAGAATATTGTGATAAAGTTCTTTATTTTCTGTAATGCAATTAAAAAAATATGGTTTACAGTTTAAGATTAAGATTCCCAGAATATTCTAATTTTTTGAGATAGGATATTTGAGTTTTCTTAAGCTGTAAACCATGATCAGCAATATTAAAATAAAAGGCTTGCAATATTTCAGTTGATTTGTAATGATTCCAGAATGTATGACATTTTTGTTTTTGTAATTACATTACAGAAAATCACAATATTCTAATTTTCTGAGACAGTCCTGTACAATAACAACCTTCTCACTATTGAAATGCATACTTGGGTGATGTTTTAAAGAATGTATCTGAAGAAACAACCTTCAGTTGTTGCCCATAACTGCGTTTTATGGGTTTATTGACTCCCCACATTGGCAGGCACCTAATTAAATCCGGGAAAAAGTGAGAACAATAAAGTCGATTAAAGCTGGGAAATGTGACACTCAGACGTGCATGTGAAGCTGAATGAGCTCCTGCAGGGAGAATCCTGCCAGAGGAGGAGAGTTGGCATCATCATCATTATCATCATCATCATCATCATCATCATCATCCAGGACTGTGCAGGACGTCATGACGGTGTGAGGATACAGGCTTGTAGCACCCTATAATGTAATAATTTCCTGAAAACGTAATAACGCCTGAAAATGTAATAAAATGTCCACCTAACTCAATCGAACATGTAATAAAACCCAATAATGTAATAACTTAACTAATAATGTAATAAAATATCGTGACGGATATTGTAATAACATTTTTACCGAAAATATAATACCTTATTACATTATTGGGAATTTATTACATGGTACTCAAAGTCTGCAATTTAACCCAATAGTCATTCTGGTGTTTCAAATCAGCGTATATAACATTCTTAGATACTTAATATATTACATTATTTGTCAAGTATCAGTTTTTGGAGAAAAAAAAAAGACCTGAAAATGTAATAAATTCCCAATAATGTAATAAGGTATTACATTATCAGTAAAAATGTTATTACAATATCAGTCAGGATATTTTATTACATTATTGGTGAAGTTATTACATTATTGGGTTTTATTACATTTTTGATTGATTTTTGATTTTTGATTTATTACATTTTCAGGAAATTATTACATTATAGGGTGCTACAAGGCTTAAATAAAATCATATTTCAACGCAATTATGATGGAAAATGACTTAGTTAAAAGGGACGTTTCTTTGTAGAATAAGAGTCAACAGTAACATTACTGGAGATTTCTTTGGCTCGTGTATTTATTTCTAGTGACTGTGAATAAAAAAGGACTTGGCTTGGAAGTTTCCCTTTATTTCCCTCCCGAGTCATAACCGCCTCAGCACCTTGGCCGCTCTCCAGCCAATGCGGGGCAGATAGAGAGGAGTGGCACGCATCCAAACCGAGGAAAAGAGGAAAGGAGAGGATAGGAGAGAAGAGGAGGGGAGAAGAGGAGAGGAGGTGCAGCACTGTGTCTTTAAGCGCCGCGACATCCCATCAGCGGGACGGCAGGATCATTGTGTCCGTGCGCTCATTTCGTTAGAGGGTCTGTGTATTTCTGCTGGATCTGCTGAAGGGATGGTTATATCTACACTTAAAACCCTCGGAGGAGAGTAAAGGACTCATATCGCATAATAATGAGGCGCCACGGAGGGATTTTCGCCTCATTATTTATTTTATTGCCACTATCAGGTATGAAACCGACTTGAATTTTCTTTTTTAGACATCCTACACTGACTCATGGATAAGTTTCTGCTCTTGTAATTGACATTATTATGACTCATTGTCTCCTTCACTTATATATAATTACATTAAGCTGTTCTATTTGTAGAAATTAGTTTAAAATGATGGCATTTTCTATCACTTATGGCAACAATGCATATTTCTTTAACCATAACCGTTCCCGGACTTACATGACAGGCAATGCTCTGCCTCCTATTGTCTTTTCAAAGTATTTTTTTTTTTGTATATTTGTTTTGTAATTGTTGACTCAGTCTTTTTGTCCATTGTATTTCCTGAAGACAGTTGAACTTGTTCCACATTCCTCCTAAAAACGTGGTTAACGGCACATCCGGCCCGTCCAGGCGCATTTGCATAACCACCATCTGCGTGGTGTGTGATACGCGCTGGTGCGGCCCCTAAAGGGCAACAAGTGTGTGTGTGTGTGTGTGTGTGTGTGTGTGTGTGTGTGTGTGTGTGTGTGTGTGTGTGTGTGTGTGTGTGTGTTACAGGGACGCACACACTCCCTACAGGTGCAGGTGTTGCTGGTTCAAAAGCTATTAATGATTGATTGAGGTTGTGCGTCTTCCCATGGCAGCACAAGCAGTGGCGCCACCAGGGGGTGGCCAAGGGTGGCCACGGCCCCCCCTACAAATTTGCTGGAGTATTAGGGCCAGGCAGGAGAAAAATAAAAATAATATTTTAGAGGAGGAAGATTTTTTTTTCATTATGCACTTCGAGAAAAAAGTCGAAATGTCGAGAAAAAAGTTGAAATGTCGAGAAAAAAGTCGAAATGTAGATATCAATGTTGAAGTACAATTTCGAGAAAAAAGTTGAAATGTATTTCAACTTTATTCTCGAAATTTCGACTTTATTCACGAAATTTCGACTTTATTCTTGAAATTGTATTTCAACATTAATCTCAACATTTCGACTTTTTTCTGGACATTTCGACTTTTTTCTGGACATTTCGAAAAAAAATCTTCCCCTCTCAAATATTTTTTCTCTTGCATGGCCCTAATACTCTTCCCTAATAAACCTAAGTATATCAGTAGGCGTTTTTTAAGTATTTCTGAGCCCTTATACTACAACAGTATAATACAATCCTGTAATGATGGCTTTTAGTTTTGGTGTCCACCTCAAATAATTTAAGTGGCCCCATCTGGCCCCCCCTATGAAACATTTTTGGAGGCGTCCCTGTGCACAAGAACAGAGAGGTGAAGAAAAGGCGCACACTTAAACAAAACAAAACAACAACCTTTATGCGGACTTGCAGCCTTCAGTGTGGTTTGGATCCTCAGAACAGCCTCAGGTGTTGTGTGAAACCTTTTGGCTGTTTTTTTCCCAGTATCTCGTATTTTGAGAAGCGTCAGCCAGAAGCCAAGCATGCGCCCATCACTGCCAGCAAACACACATATGCTATTGATGTTTTTGGGAGAAGGAGCATCCAGATGCCTCTGCTTCTCCGCTCCCTGAGCTCTCCGCTCCGAGCCCGGGGGCATCCTAGTCACATGAAAATCCTGTTTGTGAAATGGTTGTTATCATGTGAAGATCTGGCAGAGGGGATGGCTGGCGGGGGTCAAACTGGAACTGAAATGCTCGTTTTGTTTACTCATCTTAAAGGAATGGATCTGAGGGACTTAATGCGTGATTACTCAGCGCGGGACTGCTCATAATTATTGATTGTTCAGTTGAGATGTGGCGGTTAGAGAGCAGCCTGTCCTGAGGGGCAGTGTGCCAATGACAACATCCTATTTAACCATTACATTAGGCCCGTGATCAGGTTTGGTTGTGAAATATGCAGCAAGCCGTCCACTAGATTTATACTTGTGCCATAAAGTGAGCTGCAAATAAGGGTCAACGGGTGCTTGTATTACTAAACTATCTGGTACCGGTGTGGCCCATGTAGCCTACTTGGATTAGGGATGGGCTAAAAAATATATCACGATCATTTCTGGCATTTATCCCGATAACGATAAAAATGACGATAAAAAAAATACCAATTCAACTCCACTTTTGTAACTATAAATCTATCTCGCTCTCAGATCCACCATGTTTGTTACACAAAAACCTCATCAACGGGAATTTTTCTTTCTTTGTTTCTTTGTTTCAGGCTCATATCTTCCTTCCTTCCTTCCTTCCTTCCTTCCTTCCTTCCTTCCTTCCTTCCTTCCTTCCTTCCTTCCTTCCTTCCTTCCTTCCTTCCTTCCTTCCTTCCTTCCTTCCTTCCTTCCTTCCTTCCTTCCTTCCTTCTCCCCTTTCTTTCTTTCTTCCTTCCTTCCTTCCTTCCTTCCTTCCTTCCTTCCTTCCTTCCTTCCTTCTCCCCTTTCTTTCCTTCCTTCCTTCCTTCCTTCCTTCCTTCCTTCCTTCCTTCCTTCCTTCCTTCCTTCCTTCCTTCCTTCCTTCCTTCTCCCCTTTCTTTCTTTCCTTCCTTCCTTCCTTCCTTCCTTCCTTCCTTCCTTCCTTCCTTCCTTCCTTCCTTCCTTCCTTCCTTCCTTCCTTCCTTCCTTCCTTCCTTCCTTCCTTCCTTCCTTCCTTCCTTCCTTCCTTCCTTCCTTCCTTCTCCCCTTTCTTTCTTTCTTCCTTCCTTCCTTCCTTCCTTCCTTCCTTCCTTCCTTCCTTCCTTCCTTCCTTCTCCCCTTTCTTTCCTTCCTTCCTTCCTTCCTTCCTTCCTTCCTTCCTTCCTTCCTTCCTTCCTTCCTTCCTTCCTTCCTTCCTTCCTTCCTTCTCCCCTTTCCTTCCTTCCTTCCTTCCTTCCTTCCTTCCTTCCTTCCTTCCTTCCTTCCTTCTCCCCTTTCTTTCTTTCCTTCCTTCCTTCCTTCCTTCCTTCCTTCCTTCCTTCCTTCCTTCCTTCCTTCCTTCCTTCCTTCCTTCCTTCCTTCCTTCCTTCCTTCCTTCCTTCCTTCTGACCATAAATCAGCTTTACACAAAAACGTCATCAACAGGAATTTATCGTTTTTACCGCGAGATGACAAATTCTTACCGTGGGGAATTTTTTTGACGGTTTATCGTGAACGGTAAAATATCACCCATTCCTAACTTGGATCTTCTTATATTTGACCAACGTCAGCTTCCCTTAATACTTATATCACGGGACCCAATTTATTTGCCTATTTCAAGCCCAAACCCACTCTCTACCCAAATAGCCCATTTTACAAGGACCGTCGGCTTCCTTAGGCCTTCAATGGGTTTAGTTAAAAAACAAAATGCAGTTCAATTTCATTTTACATAAGAAACTGGTAGAGAGTAATTGTACAAAACAAAAATCAAGGAGCTGAGAAGCTCACAATTCTTTTTTCTTTACCTCTTTACTTTTCCTGTTTTTATTCTGTAAAGCACCTTGAATTGCCTTGAAGCTGAAATGTGATGCACAAATAAACTTGCCTTGCCTAAGAAACCTGATAAGGATCAAAGTAACTACACAGAACGCAGGAAAACTAATTCTCAAGTATTAAACAGCTGGGGAAGATAAATAATGGAAGTAAAAGGTACAAGGAAATTTAGTTTCACAAGGAATTTCGAAGAGCAACAACTTTAGGATGAAGAAACGTGAGAAGATATCAAGATAAAAACACACAAACTCAAACATTTGTTCAAAACAAGTAAAAGAAACAAGAAAAAACAGACAATAATTTGGTTGAATCTATCAGTCTCAGTTAAATTAAGAAAATTTGCTGATATTTTATAATAAAAAAAACAAAACAACTGTGACTTCTTAACATGGAGGTGATTTCTGATAAAATGTTGAGGTTTTAAAGTATTATCTGCCAATTGTTTTATGTTTTATGAACCAAAACACTTTGAATACTCATTTATTGTGAACAATAATTCCTAATAAGATTTTTTTATTGATGTCTCCAATATTTAAAAAAAAAAAGCAGAATTTGGTTAAACTTTAAGAAAAACAAAAAACCCTCCAGGTCTACTGTACGTCACCCGTCCTGTCTGCCATCTGCTCCAGTGTGGTGCGAACCCGTCATCTCTCCCAGCGGGCCTCACATTGTGGTTCCCAAGAGGGGGAAGCTGGAGCTCCGTTGCCATGACAACGCCACCTCTCCCGGCGCCCCGTCCACGCTGAGGTGGGAGAGCGAGAAGGTCCGCCGGCTGGAGGGAGCGGTGGAGGAGGGCGGCGTGGCCTCCGTCAGGGTGCCGGCGGCGCAGGTCTACCACATGGGGCGCTACGTGTGCGTCAACAACAGCACGCTGGAGCGCAGCTCCATCTACGTTTACGTCAAAGGTGGGTGTTCCAACACACGCTCGACTCCAAACTAGACTTGTAGTCAAGACCACCTGAACCGAGACCAAGACAGACCAAGACCAGAGAGAATCAAGACCAAGACCAAGACTAGTTCAGCTCAAGACCAGAAAGAAAACTAGTTATTTCCTGATCCTGTGTGATTGTAGAACATCATCTCCATCCTGGTTCAGCTAGTTTCCATATGAGGTTGTATCAACTGCAGCTCAATAACACAGAGAAGTGGATGATGATGTTGAACTCACTATAAATGTTTCCATCCATCAGCTGAGATCAGATATGTGCAGAGGTGTCAAGTAACGAAGTACAAATACTTCGTTACCTTACTTAAGTAGAAATTTTGGTTATCTATACTTCACCGGAGTAATTCTTTTTCAGACGACTTTTTACTTTTACTCCTTACATTTTCACGCAATTATCTGTACTTTTTACTCCTTACATTTTAAAAACAGCCTCGTTACTCTATTTCATTTCGGCCTTTAATAAAAACTATCCAGTTAAATTGCTCCATCCGGATAGAGTGAATTTGGTTGTGGTTGTTTCAGATGTTCTTGTCCAGTTTTGTTCTTACATCCGTTCCCTCAGATTCCTGCAACTAAACTTGGATGTACATTCCAATAAAGGTTAGGATAAATGATAACATGAACATGAAGTTTGACTTTTTGCACCATTACAATACTTATAGACAACTAGTCATCATATCTCCTGCTCTCTGAAACACATGTTAATGCTCAATAGTACACATATATGGTTCTTTAATATATTTGAATTATACTAAGATGCATTCATTTTCAATGGCTTTTTTCCCCCTTACATTACTTTTACTTTTATACTTTAAGTAGTTTTGAAATCAGTACTTTTATACTTTTACTTGAGTAAAAAACTTGAGTTGATACTTCAACTTCTACAGGAGTATTTTTAAACTCTAGTATCTATACTTCTACCTGAGTAATGAATGTGAATACTTTTGACACCTCTGGATATGTGTGGCGACTGCACTACCGCTATTTCTCCACTATTGGAGGATTGACTCCAGTGCTTTTAAGGATTGACACGACTACTAACTAGTCCCAAAGTCTTCTAGCAGAATAACCAGCTCCAACACCCCCCTCCACCTCAGGAAAGGAATGAATAGTTAATGTTACTGATTTAAATTGGACTTAATTTGTAGATGAAACATGAATTTAAAATAATCGACTTGAAATTACATTTTGAATTGAATTTATAATTATAGTAGCCAAATTACACCGTATATCAGCATCACTGAAACGGCATAGACCTGATGCTTAATCAATCACAACAATACGCAAATATTATTCAAAGGCCAATGATACCATATATTTATTCAAACAAGGCCGTTGTAAAACTGTGATTAAATACAGACACACATGCAGATGCACCAAAACATTAAATCAAATGTAAAATACAAATAGTTTACAAAATTGTACATTAACAAGAGGAAGAACTGGTGATCAGAAGATTCTGTCACCTTGGTGCAACGGCATCTCAATGATCTGAGTCCGAGACATGAAGAGACATAGAGACCTGAGACCGAGACAAGACCAAGACCACAAAAAAGTGACCGGTCTTGAGAACTACAAGACTACTCTGCCTAGGGCTGGGCGATATGGACCAAAAGTCATATCTCCATATTTTCTAGCTGAATGGCGATACTCGATATATATCGATATTTTTTCTGTGCCATAATTGGGGTTTCCCCCAAAGCATTATAGCATAGCATCTCTGTTAGCTTCATTTTTTTCTGAGGCAAACCCTTAAAAAAACAGTTTTAATACAAAGCCTCGTGCCAAATGTCACACGGGTACCTTTGTTAACAGAGGTCTGCACAATATCAAAATGTATAAAACAAATGAAATAAAAATAAATATATAGAATAAAAATGCTTCTTGAATAAAATAAAACAAATATCCCTTTCCTGCATAACAATTAAATTAAAATACACTGTGCAATTAATACAATGTAGACAGTAACAGGCAGACTTTTCCACTGAGGTTGACAGTTGTGCAAATAACAAAACATTTGTGCAAATCTCAAATAAAACATTCAAGTCAATTTGTCACAAAATAAGCTATATCAAAATCATAAAAAAAAAAAAAAAAAAATTCAAATCGATATAAACGATATTGTCTCGTACCATATTGCGTTTGAAAATATATCGATATACTGTATATTAAAATCTCGATATATCGCCCAGCCCTAACTCTGCCCCCACAGCAACTCTTATATCCAAACTGTCCTGTGTCTGTCTGTCTTCCGTAGACCCCCATAATGCGTTCCAGCGCACCATGGTGAACGTGATCCTGGTGCGGGCCGGGGAGAACTGCACCATCCCCTGCCTGGTGACCGACCCCCAGGTCAGCGACCTGACCCTGGAGACCTGCGACGGGCAGCCCCTGCCCCCCGGGCTGAGCTACCACAGCAACCTGCAGCGCGGCGTCGTCATCAGCCACGCTCGGAAGGAATACGAGGGCTGCTACGTCTGCGCAGGCCGGCTGGCCGGAGCCAAAGTCACGTCCACCCAGTACACGGTGGACGTCCGACTTGGTGAGTGAGAGCAGCGATGCTAGAGAGAACTCAAACGTGAAGAGTGACGTAACTGCTTCATCAATGAATGTGGTTTTACTGCTATTTCAACATTTAGAGTCATCACCAGAAAACCTGTAGTAAATTTTCACTTGAAATAAGTAGGAAAATCTGCCATGAGAAGATTTATCTTCTCATTACAAGCAAAAAAATCTTGTTCCCCTGGCAGATGTTTCTACTTATTTTAAGTGAAAATCTACTTGAAACAGGTGAAAATTGTTGTTTTTTCCAGTGATGAGTCTTGTTTTAAGTGTAATGAGATTTTTTACTAAAATGAGACATTTTAACTAGAAATAAGACAAATATTCTTGTTAAGATTTTGAGTGTTTGCAGTGATCCATTTTACTTATCCATTCCCCGAACCGCGACCAAAACCCACGGTGAGGCTGCATTCAGCCACTATGGCCCTTATTTATGGAACAGCCTGCCAGAGAACCTCAGGGCCGCAGAGAATGTTGATATTTTTAAAAGGAGGCTCAAGACACACCTTTTTAGCTTGGCTTTTATCTGATCTCATTTACCTAGTCTTTTTAGCTATGTATTGTGTCTACTTCTTTAGCTCTTTTATTATCTTTAAAACTTTAATCCATTTTAGTGACTTTTTACTTTATGTTATTTATTATTCATCTTAAGTTTTATATAGATTTCTCTAAAATTTTACACTTTTAGGCATTTCTTACTTTCTTTTAATCTTTTAGTTTTTAGCTCCAGTGTTTCCTCAGGGGGGTCGTTCACACTGGGAGGTGTGCCTGCTCCACCCATGGGGGTGTCGTCATGGGGGTCCCTCAGGCCTGGGTAGCTGGGGGTGGGACTCCACCTCCTGTGTGGGGTCTGTCCGGGTTGGGGGGGTCTCTGTGGCGATACTCCTTGTGGTCGTGGTCGGTGGAGCTTCTCAGTGTGGACGGCCACCCATAGGTAGTGTTTTCCTCACCTGGATCGTTAGTGCTAAGCCATGTCACCAGTCCACTTACTGTGTGTGTGTGTGTGTGTGTGTGTGTGTGTGTGTGTGTGTGTGTGTGTGTGTGTGTGTGTGTGTGTGTGTGTGTGTGTGTGTGTGTGTGTGTGTGTGGGCGTGTGAGTGTGTGCACATGTATATGAGTGTGAGTGAGTGTGTGTGTACGGGTGGGGGGTGGGGCCGTATGGAATGTTTTAAATTGTGTTTTTTATTGTTATTTTATTCTGCATGTAAAGCACCATGTGTTGCATTTTATATTGTATGATTTGGTGCTATACAAATAAATAAAGTTTAAGTTTAAGTTTAAGGACAGAGTCATATTGATAAGTTCAGAAAAGTGTTTTTTATTGTTGTGTTTTGATGTATTTGATGTAAGCCCAGTGGATATTTAAAGCTTACAGAAGGCTGCATTTAACTGCTGCTATGTCATTCCTGCAGTATTTCTGCAGGTGTTTTGGTCAGTGCTATTATTTGTAATATATTATATTATTTGTAATCAGCACAAATGACCTGTCCCCATATGATAAAATCCACCATCCCCGATTTCTTTTTTACAACTCGAGTACTGGGTGCAGCTTCTCAAGACATACCTCGTATTTGGGAGAGAAGAGACCGTGATACTATCCAGGGAGGTGTCGACAAGAAATAGGTCATCTTTTTAATTTGATTCAAAGGCCGAAAGGGGATGTTTTTGAGGAGCCTGATGAGGGGGCTAAAGCATCGGGTTAGGATGGATCCTGCACACCTCCCAGTGAGGTTTTATGGGTAAGTCCCACTGGGTGAGACCCTGAGGGAAACCTTGGTCCTGCTGGGGGGGGGCAGGTCTATGAGTTGGCCTGGGGATGCTTTGGAATACCCCAGATGAGCTGGATGAGGTGGCCAGAGAGAGGGAAGTCTGGGCTTCCCTGCTTAGGCTACTTCCCCCGAGACCCGACTCCATTAGCAGAAGATGGATGGCTGGGTAGAAATGTGGATTACTTTGGGGGGATTTAGTGTGGTCTGCTGAGTCTCCCAGCAAAAAAAAAACCTAGGTAGCTCTGGATTCCTAACCTGGTGTCACTATATGATGCTGTGTCACTCATGAAGAGTATAATTAGCTGTCAGAGCAACAGTAGTCATCACAGAAGTGGCAATTAAGACTCAACTTAATGATGACGAGAGAGTAACCAAACATGAATATGAACTAAAGTAAATCCCACCTACGAGATGCAGTCTCTCCCATCAGTGATGTAATTATGACACCGAGAATAACACTAGATCAGCTAGGTCAGGGGTCGGCAACCCAAAATGTTGAAAGACCAAAAACACAAAAAACAAATATGTCTGGAGCCGCAAAAAATTAGTCTTATATAAGCCTTAGAATGAAGGCAACACATGCTGCATGTAGCTATATTAGTCATAACTAGGGATAACTGGGGAAAAAAAAAGATTTTTTTTTTCATTATGCACTTCGAGAAAAAAGTCGAAATGTCGAGAAAAAATTAAAAATGTTGAGAAAATAGTTGAAATGTTGAGAAAAAAGTAAAAAATATTGAGAAAAAAGTCAAAATGTCGAGGAAATAGTCAAAATTTCGTGAAAAAAGTGGAAATGTTATGAAAAAAGTCGAAATGTTGAGAAAAAAGTCGAAATGTTGAGAAAAAAGTCGAAATGTCGAGAAAAAAGTCGAAATTTTGTGAAAAAAGTCGAAATGTTATGAAAAAAGTCGAAATATTGAGAAAAAAAGTCGAAATGTTGAGAAAAAAGTCGAAATGTCGAGAAAAAAGTCGAAATGTCGAGAAAAAAGTCGAAATGTCGAGAAAAAAGTCAAAATGTTATGAAAAAAGTCGAAATGTCGAGGAAATAGTCAAAATTTCGTGAAAAAAGTCGAAATGTTATGAAAAAAGTCGAAATGTCGAGGAAATAGTCAACATTTCGTGAAAAAAGTCAAAATGTTGAGAAAAAAGTCGAAATGTCGAGAAAAAAGTCGAAATGTCGAGAAAAAAGTCGAAATGTCGAGAAAAAAGTCAAAATGTTATGAAAAAAGTCGAAATGTCGAGGAAATAGTCAAAATTTCGTGAAAAAAGTCGAAATGTTATGAAAAAAGTCGAAATGTCGAGGAAATAGTCAACATTTCGTGAAAAAAGTCAAAATGTTGAGAAAAAAGTCGAAATGTTGAGGAAATAGTCAAAATTTAGAGAAAAAAAGTTGAAATGTTGAGAAAAGGAAAAAAAAGAAGAAAAAAGAAAAAAAAGGAAAAAAAGGTCAAACATTTTTGAAAAAGCTCCAGGAGCCACTAGGGCGGCGCTAAAGAGCCGCATGCGGCTTTGGAGCTGCGGGTTGGCGACCCCTGAGCTAGGTCATCAACACTTTAGTCACAAAAACTTACCGAGAGACTCCATCATCGTCTCCAGCAGAAAGACGGCCATATTGATCCCTATATCTCTCTTTAAACCCTCACCAGTCTGTGGCTGCGTCCATCACATCGAACCGCTTCCTCTCCTTCTCCACGCGCACCACTCCGCTTGTTGGTATCTATAATTGTCCTTTTGTTTCACTCCTACACATCGTCTTACATTTACTCAACCGTCTGCAGGAGCCCCTCAGCAGTCATCCCTTCTCTAACCAGCCTGAAGTCTTTCTCCTCCCTCACTGGTCCATTAAGGTCCATTTCCTCTTCTGCAACGATCCCACCCAAGGTCTGGATCCAGTGGTTTGTCCTTTGAGCATCGTACGGGCTGCAGTGACGGGACTAAAACAACGCTTTACGTTGAATCTTGTGTTTTTGGACCATGTCCTGATGATATTATATCAGACTGCAGTGTTTCTAGCTCAGGGGTCGGCAACCCGCGGCTCTAGAGCCTCTTTAGCGCCGCCCTAGTGGCTCCCTGGAGCTTTTTCAAAAATGTTTGACCTTTTTTTCTTTTTTTCCTCTTTTTTTTCTCTCTTTTTTTCTTTTTTTTTCCTTTTCTTTTTTTCCCTTTTTTTCTTCTTTTTTCCTTTTTTTCTTTTTTTTCTTTTTTTCTTCCTTTTTCCTTTCCTTTTTAATCTCGACATTTTGACTTTTTTCTCTATACATTTTGACTTTTTTCTCGACATTTCGACTTTTTTCTCAACATTTCGACTTTTTTCTCGATATTTTTACTTTTTTCTTGATATTTTGTCTATTTCCTCGACATTTCGACTTTTTTCTCAACATTTCGACTTTTGCCATTTGCCTTCATTCTAAGGCTTATACAAGACTTTTCATTTTTTGCGGCTCCAGACATATTTGTTTTTTGTGTTTTTGGTCCAATATGGCTCTTTCAACATTTTGGGTTGCCGACCCCTGTCCTAGCTCCACCTCAGTGGTCCAGTAGATGGATGCCAATAAGTGGCACCCCTTTGGTACAGATCAGCTATTTTGGTACCCATCTAAAACCATACAGCCTGACCTATTTGATTCTGCTCAGTGGAAACAGGACTTTACGGTTGTATTTCATCCTGGAGCTTTTCAGCTTGAACACACAACCGATGGTTACTCACTGGAAGGAAAAGCCAAAGTATTTGCATAGATGGATATCTGTAAATAAACACGGACATGAAGCTGCTGTTTTGATCCAGGAGTGTGTCTGGTGTCTGATAACGGTGCTGAGGTATCTGGTACCACGTCTGAGCGGGCTTAGCTCGTTTGCAGCTAAACAGTCTACGTCAAACTCAGATTAGATGGAAATGAATCACTTTAACCCTTGTGCTGTCTTTGAGTCAAAATTACACAATTCTTCTATCCTTCTTTCCTCCTGCCATGCTCTCTCCTTCCTTCTTCCTTTCCTCTTTTCCTCCTTTTTTACCCTCCTTTACTCCTTTTTCTTCCTACCTCCCTTCCGTCATTCGTTCCTTTATTACCTTCTTTGCTTTTCCTTCCTTCTTTCCTTATTTTATCCATTCCTTCCTTCTTCCCTCCCTTCTTTCTTTCTTTCCTTTTCTCCCTTCCTTGCTCCCTTTCCTACTTCCTTTCTCCTTTCTCCCTCCCTTCCATCTTTTCTCCGTTCCTTACTCCCTTTCCTACTTCCTTCCTTCTTTTCTCCTTTCTTCCTTACTTCCTTCTTTCCTTCCTTTCTTCCATCTTTTCTCCCTTCCTCCCTTCCATCTTTTCTCCGTTCCTTACTCCCTTTCCTACTTCCTTCCTTCCTTCCTTCCTTCCTTCCTTCCTTCCTTCCTTCCTTCCTTCCTTCCTTCCTTCCTTCCTTCCTTCCTTCCTTCCTTCCTTCCTTCCTTCCTTCCTTCCTTCCTTCCTTCCTTCTTTCCTCCCTTCCATCTTTTCTCCATTCCTTACTCCCTTTCCTACTTCCTTCCTTCCTTCCTTCCTTCCTTCCTTCCTTCCTTACTTCCTTCTTTCCTTCCTTTCTTCCATCTTTTCTCCGTTCCTTACTCCCTTTCCTACTTCCTTCCTCCTTCCTCCTTCCTTCCTTCCTTCCTTCCTTCCTTCCTTCCTTCCTTCCTTCCTTCCTTCCTTCCTTCCTTCCTTCCTTCCATCTTTTCTCCGTTCCTTACTCCCTTTCCTACTTCCTTCCTTCCTTCCTTCCTTCCTTCCTTCCTTCCTTCCTTCCTTCCTTCCTTCTTTCCTCCCTTCCATCTTTTCTCCATTCCTTACTCCCTTTCCTACTTCCTTCCTTCTTTTCTCCTTTCTTCCTTACTTCCTTCTTTCCTTCCTCCCTTCCATCTTTTCTCTGTTCCTTACTCCCTTTCCTACTTCCTTCCTTCCTTCCTTCCTTCCTTCCTTCCTTCCTTCCTTCCTTCCTTCCTTCCTTCCTTCTTTCCTCCCTTCCATCTTTTCTCCATTCCTTACTCCCTTTCCTACTTCCTTCCTTCCTTCCTTCCTTCCTTCCTTCCTTCCTTCCTTCCTTCCTCCTTCCTCCTTCCTCCTTCCTTCCTTCCTTCCTTCCTTCCTTCCTTCCATCTTTTCTCCGTTCCTTACTCCCTTTCCTACTTCCTTCCTTCCTTCCTTCCTTCCTTCCTTCCTTCCTTCCTTCCTTCCTTCCTTCCTTCCTTCCTTCTTTCCTCCCTTCCATCTTTTCTCCATTCCTTACTCCCTTTCCTACTTCCTTCCTTCTTTTCTCCTTTCTTCCTTACTTCCTTCTTTCCTTCCTCCCTTCCATCTTTTCTCTGTTCCTTACTCCCTTTCCTACTTCCTTCCTTCCTTCCTTCCTTCCTTCCTTCCTTCCTTCCTTCCTTCCTTCCTTCCTTCCTTCTTTCCTCCCTTCCATCTTTTCTCCATTCCTTACTCCCTTTCCTACTTCCTTCCTTCCTTCCTTCCTTCCTTCCTTCCTTCTTTACTTCCTTTCTTCCATCTTTTCTCCGTTCCTTACTCCCTTTCCTACTTCCTTCCTTCCTTCCTTCCTTCCTTCCTTCCTTCCTTCCTTCCTTCCTTCCTTCCTTCCTTCCTTCCTTCCTTCCTCCCTCCCTTCCTTCCTTCCTTCCTTCCTTCCATCTTTTCTCCCTTCCTCCCTTCCATCTTTTCTCCGTTCCTTACTCCCTTTCCTACTTCCTTCCTTCCTTCCTTCCTTCCTTCCTTCCTTCCTTCCTTCCTTCCTTCCTTCCTTCCTTCCTTCCTTCCTTCCTTCCTTCCTTCCTTCCTTCCTTCCTTCCTTCTTTTCTCCCTTCACCCTCCCTTGACCCAAAGACAGCACAAGGGTTAAAGTCATTGTTTTTTGTTTGCATTAATCCTCCATAGCCTTGAAACAGAGTCTATCTTTGACCAGAATGATGTTTGTCCAACTAACGCTGGTGCTATGAATATGTCAGTATGTCAGAATAAGCCCCTTTAAGACTAGAACGACATGTTGTCTTAACTTTCCCTCTGTGTCTGTTGCCGTCGGGGCGAAGCCGCCGAGCTCCAGTCGTGCATGACGACAAAACAGAAGCAGCTGGACCGAGCCGGTTCAGTCACGTCTATTCGCTGCTCCATTTGTCTCCTGTGAAATGGATACGGTCCCCCTCCCATTCGCCGTGGAGAACGCAGGACGGGGACGGGCTTTGTGTCGTTATTCATACAGGAGCGACGCAGAAGTCCTCTAAACTCTGAGTAACCTTAGATGAATGTCTCTGGTACCTGAGCGGTCGTTGCTCTGGTTTCATCACTCTTCGTCTCCGTGATCGGTGCCGACCCAGAGATGCCCAGAGGTCGCTCCTTCTGCGGTCGTTGGTAACGTCATTCGGAAATCAGAGTTAAATCCACCCAAACTGGACTGATTCTGTGTATCCAGTACTCGAGTTGTAAAAAAAAATCAGGGGGGATGGTGGATTTTATCATATGGGGACAGATAATTTGCGCTGATTACAAATAATATAATATATTACAAATAATAGCACTGACCAAAACACCTGCAGAAATACTGCAGGAATGACATAGCAGCAGTTAAATGCAGCCTTCTGTAAGCTTTAAATATCCACTGGGCTTACATCAAATACATCAAAACACAACAATAAAAAACACTTTTCTGAACTTATCAATATGACTCTGTCCTTCACAGGATAAGTAAAATGGATCACTGCAAAAACTCAAAATCTTAACCAGAATATTTGTCTTATTTCTAGTTAAAATGTCTCATTTTAGTAAAAGAAATCTCATTACACTTAAAACAAGACTCATCACTGGAAAAAACAACAATTTTCACCTGTTTCAAGTAGATTTTCACTTGAAATAAGTAGAAAAATCTGCCAGTGGAACAAGATTTTTTTGCTTGTAATGAGAAGATAAATCTTGTCCCACTGGCAGATTTTCCTACTTATTTCAAGTGAAATTTACTTGAAACAGGTGAAAATTGTCAAATAAGCTATTTTTCTGGTGATGACTCTAAATGTTGAAATAGCAGTAAAAACACATTAATTGATGAAATGACATAAGGGATGGAAAGGAGGGATGTCAGTTTTACAGGGGGGATGATTTTGACCGTTTTTATTTCAGGGGGGGATGCCATCCCCCTCATCCCCCCTCAACTCCAGTACTGTGTGTATCACAGAGGGAAGAGATGCAGATGCATCCCCAGAATCACAATAAAATCAGCTTCAGCTCGTGTTTTTTCTGTCCACAGTTCACCTGCCATTTGAAACTGCAACCAAATATTATAATAGCAATGCACACCTTGATTATTCCGCTATTATGTTTGCATAAGTTAAAGTGAAACATGACACCGAGTATCAGATTAAGCAAGAATATATATATATATATAAATGATGAAAGCCTGTAAAAACTGCACAATAACTCAGAAAAACAACTATTGGGACGAGACTGCAGACTCAGAGCATGTAACACGATCGGTTATATAGATTACCTGCATTCTCTGGGAATAAGACATATTTTAAAGACAATTTAGATGAATGTCAGTGGAAACTGCATTAGCGCTACATGGAGACGCGCTGGAGGGGGTTTAGGGCGGGGCGAGGGTCCGTGTGACTGATGGAGACTAGGAAAGAGCAGACGTATAGAGGAGGATCCCAGGGAGCTGGATCCTCCCTGAGTGGGTAACGGAGCGTGACGGGTGTGTTTGTGTTCAACAGAATTAAGGCAGAAAAAACAACCTGAGACGGCTCCCGCAGGCGTCGCAGACGAGTGTCCGTTTAGAGCTCAAACGGCTGCTCTCACACGCCCTTTACGCTCATTTATCCTGGTGTGTGTGCGTGTGTAAATATAATAATCATTAGTCATTGTTGTTTAACTCTTGTGCTGTCTTTGGGTCAAGGGAGGGTGAAGGGAGAAAAGAAGGAAGGAAGGAAGGAAGGAAGGAAGGAAGGAAGGAGAAAAGATGGAAGGAAGGAAGGAAAGAAGGGAGGAAGGAAGGAAGGAAGTAGGAAAGGGAGTAAGGAAGGGAGAAAAGATGGAAGGGAGGAAAGAAGGAAGGAAGGAAGGAAGGAAGGAAGGAAGGAAGGAAGGAAGGAAGGAAGGAAGGAAGGAAGGAAGGAAGGGAGAAAAGAAGGAATGGAGAAAAGAAGGAAGGCAGGAAAAAGGAAGGAAGGCAGGAAAGAAGGAAGGAAGGAAAGAAGGAAGTAAGGAAGAAAGGAGAAAAGAAGGAAGGAAGTAGGAAAGGGATTAAGGAAGGGAGAAAAGATGGAAGGGAGGAAGGAAAGAAGGGAGGAAGGAAGGAAGGAAGTAGGAAAGGGAGTAAGGAAGGGAGAAAAGATGGAAGGGAGGAAAGAAGGAAGGAAGGAAGGAAGGAAGGAAGGAAGGAAGGAAGGAATGAAGGAAGGAAGGAAGGAAGGAAGGAAGGAAGGAAGGGAGAAAAGAAGGAATGGAGAAAAGAAGGAAGGCAGGAAAAAGGAAGGAAGGCAGGAAAGAAGGAAGGAAGGAAAGAAGGAAGTAAGGAAGAAAGGAGAAAAGAAGGAAGGAAGTAGGAAAGGGATTAAGGAAGGGAGAAAAGATGGAAGGGAGGAAAGAAGGAAGGAAGGAAGGAAGGAAGGAAGGAAGGAAGGAAGGAAGGAAGGAAGGAAGGGAGAAAAGAAGGAAGGAAGTAGGAAAGGGAGTAAGGAAGGGAGAAAAGATGAAAGGGAGGAAAGAAGGAAGGAAGGGAGAAAATAAGGAAGGAAGGAGACAAGATGGAAGGGAGGAAAGAAGGAAGGAAGGAAGGAAGTAAGGAAGAAAGGAGAAAAGAAGGAAGGAAGGAAGTAAGGAAGGGAGAAAATATGGAAGGGAGGAAACAAGGAAGGAAGGCAGGAAAGAAGGAAGGAAGGAAGGAAAGAAAAGCAAAGAGGGTAATAAAGGAATGAATGACGGAAGGGAGGTAGAAAGAAAAAGGAAAAAAGGAGGGTAAAAAAGGAGGAAATGGAGGAAAGGAAGAAGGAAGGAGAGAGCATGGCAGGAGGAAAGAAGGAAGGAAGAATTGGGTCATTTTGACCCAAAGACAACACAAGGGTTAAGTGGAAAGTGACGTTGTTCAGTGGCTAATATATATATATAATATAATGCAAACACAGAAAGACTGCCGGGTCCAGAGCGGCTGCAACATGAGTTTGTGTCGTCAGTCTGATGGAGTAGACGCAGTAAGAACCAGGCAGAGTTATGACGAGTGCGTGCTGGTTTAAACGAGCGAGACAAAGGCACGGTTATGATCGTGTTGTTTGTGTGTCTTGATCCAGCGCCAGAGTTACGCCCAGTGATCAACCTTTCCCAGAAAGACACCGTCATCCTGAAGACGGGGGAGGAGCTGAAGCTCACCTGCAACTCCACCAACGTCAACCCGGACTTCAGTCTGACGTGGGACTTCCCTCCGCCGGCGGTGAGATCTGACGTCCAGGATTTATCTGTGCTTGTTTTAAGCCAGGGTGGCGGAGCGCCTCGCTGTCAAACCACAAGCATGCTGTGTAGAAATATATAAACTAAAGCAACATAAGGATATAAGAAGTCTGCACACCCTTATGAATTGTCAATACCCTGATTGCATAAGTTTGAGCACCCTTTCATAATGGAGGTTTTCAGCTGTGCAGCAAACTTAGCTTAACAAACCTGAACGTCTTCTGCTGCTGATGCCGATTAACCCTGGGCTGTCTTTGGGTCAAGGGAGGGGGAAGGGAGGAAAGAAGGAAGGAAGGAAAGAAGGAAGTAAGGAAGAAAGGGAGTAAGGAAGGGAGAAAAGATGGAAGGGAGGAAGGAAGGGAGAAAGGAGAAAAGGAGGAAGGAAGGAAGGAAGGAAGAAAGGAAGGAAGGAAGGAAGGAAGGAAGAAAGGAGAAAAGAAGGAAGAAAGGAGAAAAGAAGGAAGAAAGGAGAAAAGAAGGAAGAAAGGAGAAAAGAAGGAAGAAAGGAGAAAAGAAGGAAGGAAGTAGGAAAGGGAGTAAGGAAGGGAGAAAAGATGGAAGGAAGGAAAGAAGGGAGAAAAGATGGAAGGGAGGAAGGAGAAAAGGAGGAAGGAAGGAAGGAAGGAAGGAAGGAAGGAAGGAAGGAAGGAAATATGGAAGGAAGGAAAGAAGGAAGTAAGGAAGAAAGGAGAAAAGAAGGAAGGAAGTAGGAAAGGGAGTAAGGAAGGGAGAAAAGATGGAAGGAAGGAAAGAAGGGAGAAAAGATGGAAGGAAGGGAGGGAGAAAGGAGAAAATAAGGAAAGAAGGAAGGAAGTAGGAAAGAAAAGATGGAAGGGAGAAAGGAGAAAAGAAGGAAGGAAAGAAGGAAGTAGGAAAGGGAGTAAGGAAGGGAGGAAAGAAGGGAGAAAAGATGGAAGGAAGGGAGAAAAGATGGAAGGAAGGGAGAAAGGAGAAAAGAAGGAAAGAAGGAAGGAAGTAGGAAAGGGAGTAAGGAACGGAGAAAATATGGAAGGAAGGGAGAAAGGAAGGAAAGAAGGAAGGAAAAGCAAAGAAGGTAAAGGAACAAATGACGAAAGGGAGGTAGGAAGAAAAAGGAGGGTAAAAAGGAGGAAAAGAGGAAGGGAGAAGGAAGGAGAGAGCAGGAGGAAAGAAGGATATAAGAATTGGGTCATTTTGACCCAAAGACAGTACAAGGGTTAAAACCAGATAAATGTCTGCTGTTGTATTTGCTTGACTATTTAGGCCCATATCCTGCTGAGTGTCAAAGAAACTGCGACACTTAGTCGTTGAAAACGACCAATCAGGAGAAGGTTTTAAAGAATATCGAAGGCCCTGAACGTACCATGACACAGTGTCGACACCAGCATCGATGAGAGCAGGAAATGTGGCTGTGCAAAGACTTTCCAGGATCAGGATGATCTTCCAAAGTTAAGGAGGAGGAAATGTATCAAGAGCCCGACTGAAGGAACTACAGGAACCTCAGGTTGCCTGTATTTATCACTGGTGTGGTGGAGGATAGGACCCAGATGCAGGAGACCAGAGCTCCAAAAATAGTGATTTATTAACTTAAACAAAACCAAAAGCGCTGCGGAGCAGGATTGCAAAAAACCAGAACATGACAAAATCCAAAAACCAGGCCTAAAACATTGAGGGATGAAAAGATACGGACCAGCAGGGAGAAAGAGAAAGACAAGACAAGATATAAGCTTGAGTTATGGTTCTGCGTCAAAACGACGCAGTGCCTACGGCGTGTGGTACGCGTCGACGCGACGCAGACCAAACGCAGACCGAGAGGGCTGTGATTGGTTCACTTGGTAGCAACGCATTTCCGGTTTCCGGTTTGAAGCAGTCGTGAACTTTCAGCGCTCTTTTCTTTGTGTTTGTGTGATTTTTTTTGTTTTGGTTTTTTGCACAATAGTTGTCCTTATCTCTTTGATTCACTGTGACCGGAAAAGGTCGGATAAACCATTCAGGAAAAGATCGCGAATTAGCGGTCACGGGAGGGTACTGCACCGCGGAGAAATGGAGTGACGGAGAAGTCCGAAGGGTTCACGACGGCGTCACGGTGACGGCGTGTGCTCTGCGTTGGTTTGACGCAGAACCATATTTCAGCCTATAGAAAGCTGGACGAGACGCAGGTGCAAACAATCAGGGCAGATGAGACAAAGGGAAGTCAAGACAAAACTGAGGCCCCGTTTACACGTAGCAAAAACGGTGGTGTTTTCATGCGTTTTGGACGTTCGTTTACACGAAAACGACGCTCAAAGTCACCAAAAACGATCATTTCTGAAAACTCCGACCAAAGTGGAGATTTTCAAAAACTCAGTTTTCACGTTTGCTTGTAAACAGAGGGAAAACAGAGATTTAGGCTTCAGAACATCACCATATGCAACAGAAACGTCACCAGCGTCATTTGTGTGACCTGTGTTTACAATTTGTTTGGACACCGTCAATATTTTCTTGTATTTTACCTGTTTTATATTCTAAAGTCACACTTAAAAGTAACTCCACTTCTCTGTCACTCCAAACGAAAGACTCTCGTTCCGTCTTGGAAGTAACTGGCAGTCCAGGCTGATTTATGGTTCCGCGTTACACCAACCCAGAGCCTACGGCGTAGGGTACGCGGCGACGCGCACCGTACGTAGGCTACGCCGTCGATTTAACGCAGAACCATATTATTCAGGCTTAACACGTGTCATTTGTTGACGTTTTTTTTCAGGATTCTGATTGGCTAGCATGACTTTATGCTTCTCGTTACACTGCCCCCTGTAGGTTTGGATGCTCATAGCACCTTAACAGCGTATTTATCCGAGTTCGTGTAAACGAGGATATTTTTCAAAACGTAGAGGGGGAAATATCCGTTTTTGTAAATACCCGGCTATGTGTAAACGTGGCCTAAAAGACAAAGACAGATTTCTAAATAAAACAGGAGCTAAACACCAAAACTGTGACAGTATTCTGAAGAAGATGCTTTTTCTTACAAAAACAAGAGTATACAAGTCCATCTGAGTAAAGCAAAAAGATTCATTCAGTTGCCCGAAACCATGTGGAAAAAAACGTTGTTTTACTCCGACGAGACAAAGGTTGAAATATTCTGCTTTAATTCCTAGAGATGTGTTTGGCTCAAAGCCAGTGGAGAGCAGCAGCAGCGCTGCGCTGTAGGGCTGCTGCTGGGTCACAAACACTTGTCAAGACAGATAACTAGATATCCTATAAATAAGATATTCTGCTAGAAAACGTGAAATGGAAAAAAAAAGGATGAAACAAAAGGCTGAACATGAACTCAAGGAAACATCAAAAGCATCAAATTGGCTTCAGAAAAAGGAAAATCTAAGTCTTGGATCCGTCCAGTCGGAGCACAGTTCTCATCAAAAACCTTTGAAATGATGTTCAAAGAGTCATAAAGCGTCAGACGCCGCAGACTTGCTCGCAGTTTGAAGGAACTTGAATTTTTTTGTTGCAAAGAAGATCAGGATGAACTTCAACAGTGTTGATGTGTGAAATCAATACAGAGTTGTTGCTGCAAAAACCTACAAAGGTGCGACCTGTTCCACCTTTAAGAGAGTTAATACACTAACACCATATTCATCTCCTGGTATTTCCCTTTACTTCTCCTTATTTTGCTCAGTTTTTTGGGGGGAGGGGGTTTTAAGGGATTTTATCAGCATCAGCAAACACCTCCTGCTGCATGGGTAAAAAAAAAGTCAATAAATTCAAATTACGCTCATAAACACGCACGCCGGCCAACAGAAGGCAGATTTAGCGGTGTAACTGTGCTGTTGTGTGATGCTGTTGACGCTTTTCTTCCTGTTAAAATACGACTGCTGTCAAACAGTCGGCTGGTTAAATTATATTTCCTTGTTTTAGTGTTTCGTTCTGTTTCTGTCATTCGTTATAACGGTCCACCGTCGCGGTGCGTTCACTGGCAGCTGGGAAAAACATTACATTTTTTTTTACAATACATTTTGATCTCTGACTAGGAATAAAATCAGAGGAAGTGGAACAGCAAGTCATGTTTCCTACAGTCAAGTCAGATTTATGAATGTTTAGACACCATAACAGCAAAACAAATACCCCCCCCCAAAAAAAAAAAAAAAACACAAAGCAATATTGAGAATTAGAAATAAAAGGGAATAAAAAAGTAAGAAATTAGATAAATAGATGTTGTTAAGAGTCAAAGAGTCATTTTAAAGATTTGTTTGAGTCTCAGGAGCCTTTATTGATAGTACAACAAAAGAGAAAGAAGAAGAGGATGGAGAGAGAGGGTGTTGAACACATGTCGAAGGGTCAAAGGCCAGGATTCAAACCTGGACCAGGTCCAATGTGGAACTGCATCTACATATGGGACAACAGTTTATCCAGTCGAGGCGTTTGGGGCCCTGCAAGGATTTTAATATGTCTTAAATGAGACCATGTTAATGCATCCAAGAGCAAATATAAAGATGTTCAGAAATGTATTATAAATTCACTGAAACTTCAAAGAAGGAGGTGAAAGTTGGTCCAGTAGAACCAGTTCTAGTGAGACGTTTCTTAACTGAGCTGATTTATGGGTCCGCGTGAAATCAACGCAGAGCCTACGGCGTAGGGTACGGCGTAAGGCGCGCGTCGCCGCTTAACCTACGCCGTAGGCTCTGCGTTGGTGCAACGCGGAACCATAAATCAGCCTTTATTCTGGCGAGGTTTGAAAAAGACTTCACAACAACGGGCAAACAAGTGATTATGTACATGCACTGAGTGAATATTATGAAAGTAAAATATATATTTCTCGCTAGAAATGTAATGAAAATGCATTTTTATCCAGAAACTAACTCAAAATATTGATTTTATTCACTAAAAAATAAGAAATCTCCGCCATGTTTTTTTTTTATTCAGTCCGCAAATGACGACGAAAAGCATTCTGGGAAATTTTTCTGGCCTTTGGTCAGCTAGTGAGCATCTGAAAACCCTCGCTGTGAAGGGCTAGATTCATAGCCACTACCCTCGTTTTCCCCACTCCCCCCTAGATGAAAAGAGGAATTGGGACACCACTACCCTCACGGGAACGCGCAAAATTTAAGGGTAGTGCTGAAAAGTAGGGGTAGTGGGAGTATTGGGACAGGGCCTAAAAGGGAGGAGATCCAGCGCCTTTCCATAACCAAGTGCAGACATTCACACGTTCAGGTTGAAACTAACTAAGCAGAAATAAGAAAAGCTGCAGTTCATCGACTGACCACTGGAGGGTCTGGCTCCAAAAGTGAGTCAATATCTATAGCACTGACTGCTGCATTAAAATGTCCAACTTTGCAGCAGAAATTAACATATTCTTTGGTCCACATCAAGTAAAATGTTATATTCGTGTTTAATTAAGGAGGTGGACTTTTGATTAGCAGCTCCTCCGTTATCGCTTTTGCTACGAATAGTAGCGAAGCAACTGGCTGCCTGCGCTGACTCAGCATCGTCATTTTTCTAATTTCACCGCTCACATATACGTTTAAAACGGGTAATTTCCCTGCAAACAACTCATTGGGCCAAAGATGGCATGAGGCGGCATGTACCAGCTTCCCCGGGGAAGGAAACAAAAAACAGACTTTAAACCAACTCTTCAGAAAACATCCGGGTGACATTACAGAGGTTTTGGTCCAGTCACATTTACAGTTTGCACGTCTTCTGACGTTACCTCGGCATAGCGCGGCCAGGTAACCTTACTTTTGAAAAAGCATAAAACTCTTCCCTCCTCGGCGTTCACATGTCGTCATAAAGATGAAGGCTTCAAACCAAATATCGCAAACAACAGTTGACATGTGAAATTAGTTTAACATTGAAGGATAAATCCTCTAAAACTGCACATGCACTTTCAGTCGGTTCACTAAAAGGTTTAGAAACAGAAAAACAGCTCGTGTGAGTAATAACAACAATAACAAGAACCGATGATGGACAGACTATGAACATTTACCTTAAACACCCCGCCCTAGAGCATGCTGGGAAACTACACCCAACCCTGCAGCATTCATCAAAGGAACCGTTTAGAACAAGGACTGCTTGTCCAGGAGTCTCCGCCCTTTTGCCGCTAAGCAGTTGTGCAAACCGACTATAACATTTGTGCAAAGTACGGATGCAAAAGACGGATGGATCACGTCAGAAACATCTAAGTACTGATGCCCTTCTATGAAAGCTGTTTACTTTGCACCAACTTCAGTGTCAGTCAAAACTGCTTTAATTCACATTTGGTAGTAATAGATCTGGGCTTTTCAAAGGGCAAACTTTAGACATGTTCGCATTTGCATGTAAACCAAAGCTGCACTAATGTACATGCACTCAATGATCTTCTCCCATATAACGTACTGCTTGACAACCTGGTCTCAAGCTAGTAACACTGCACTTAAACCACTACTTTCTTTATATAAGAAAACCATTAAGGTACTGGATGTCAGGGTTTGACACTTCCCCCCAGTGTTTGTAACTTTCAGTTCTGTCTTGCCCCGCCTGTGTCCCATCTGCCCTGATTGTGTCCACACCTGTGTCTCGTCTTGTCTCGTTATCCCCTCAGTATATCTTGTCTTGTCATTCCTTGGTTCCCTGTCGGTCCGTACTGGTTCTTCCCTCCATGTCTCCTCGTCGGTTTTCCCTGTTCCTGGTTTTTGTTTATCCTGCTCTGCAGCGCCTTGTGTTTTGCCTTTTTTGGATTAAATCCTTTTGTTTTTGAGAACTCCTGCCTCTGGCCTCCCTCTCTCTCCCTGCACTTGGGTCCTTTAAAAACCAAACCCTAACAGAACGGACCGACCAACATGGACCCAGCGGGAGAGTATATTACTCTTTTTGAGTTCTTCCGCCGAGAGGCAGAGAAAAATGGGGACCCCTTTCTGGGAACCTGCCAGGCTCGAGGCGGGCCCGGGGGTTCTCAGCCCCAGGGGAAGCGACGGCGTCAGCGCCAGCCCCAGCCTGTTCCGGTGGGGGCCCTGGACGCACCTCTTCCTGTTCCTGAGGTGGTCCTGGACGCATTCCAGCCTGTTCCCCCCTTCTGGGGAACACGCCTGGCTCGAGGCGGGCCCGGGGGTTCTCAGCCCCAGGGGAAGCGACGGCGCCAGCGCCAGCCCCAGCCTGTTCCTGCTCCAGCGGTGGTCCTGGACGCATCGCCCCCTGTTCCTGCTCCAGCGGTGGTCCTGGACGCATCGCCCCCTGTTCCTGCTCCAGCGGTGGTCCTGGACGCATCGCCCCCTGTTCCTGCTCCAGCGGTGGTCCTGGACGCATCGCTCCCTGTTCCTGCTCCAGCGGTGGTCCTGGACGCATCGCTCCCTGTTCCTGCTCTAGCGGTGGTCCTGGACGCATCGACCCCTGTTCCTGCTCCAGCTCCGAGGACCCGTGCCCCCCCTCAGCCAGCTCCGAGGACCCGTGCCCCCCCTCAGCCAGCTCCGAGGACCCGTGCCCCCCCTCAGCCAGCTCCTAGGACCCGTGCCCCCCCTCAGCCAGCTCCGAGGACCCGTGTTCCCCCCCAGCCCGCCCTGGATGTGGACTGTGGGGACATCTGGGATCTGTCCCTTGAGGGGGGGCCAGCGCCCCGGACCCGGGTACCCCCGCAGCCGGCACCTCGGACCCGGGTACCCCCGCAGCCGGCACCTCGGACCCGGGTACCCCCGCAGCCGGCACCTCGGACCCGGGTACCCCCGCAGCCAGCGCCACGGACCCGGGTCCCCACTCGGGCAGCTCCGGGGATCCTCTGCCCCCCGACGCCGGCTCCCCGCATCCTGTCTGCTCCTGTTCCGGTTCCCCGCATCCTGTCTGCTCCTGTTCCGGTTCCCCGCATCCTGTCTGCTCCTGTTCCGGTTCCCCGCATCCTGTCTGCTCCTGTTCCGGTTCCCCGCATCCTGTCTGCTCCTGTTCCGGTTCCCCGCATCCTGTCTGCTCCTGTTCCGGTTCCCCGCATCCTGTCTGCTCCTGTTCCGGTTCCCCGCATCCTGTCTGCTCCTGTTCCGGTTCCCCGCATCCTGTCTGCTCCTGTTCCGGTTCCCCGCATCCTGTCTGCTCCTGTTCCGGTTCCCCGCATCCTGTCTGCTCCTGTTCCGGTTCCCCGCATCCTGTCTGCTCCTGTTCCGGTTCCCCGCATCCTGTCTGCTCCTGTTCCGGTTCCCCGCATCCTGTCAGTCCCGACTCCGGCTCCCCGCCTCCTGTCAGCCCCGACTCCGGATCCTGAGGCGGTCCCGCAGCCCTCTGTGCCTGAGGCGGTCCCGCAGCCCTCTGTTCCTGAGGCGGTCCCGCAGCCCTCTGTTCCTGAGGCGGTCCCGCAGCCCTCTGTTCCTGAGGCGGTCCCGCAGCCCTCTGTTCCTGAGGCGGTCCCGCAGCCCTCGGTTCCTGAGGCGGTCCCAGAGCCCCGTCAGGTTCCCGAGCCCCGTCAGGTTCCCGAGCCCCGTCAGGTTCCCGAGCCCTGTCAAGTCCCCGAGCCACGCCAAGAATCCCCGTCACGCCCCCCGCCAAGACCCAGGCCTAGGCCTCGGGGACGCCCCCCCGAGCGGTCTCGCTGGTCTGCCCGGTCCCGAGGTCGGCCCCCGGAACTTTGGCCGTGTGTGGCCTGGGCCCTCCTCCAGGCCCCCTCCGCCCACCCTGGGTTAGGACTCTGGGGACATCTGGGATCTGTCCCTTGAGGGGGGGGTACTGTCAGGGTTTGACACTTCCCCCCAGTGTTTGTAACTTTCAGTTCTGTCTTGCCCCGCCTGTGTCCCATCTGCCCTGATTGTGTCCACACCTGTGTCTCGTCTTGTCTCGTTATCCCCTCAGTATATCTTGTCTTGTCATTCCTTGGTTCCCTGTCGGTCCGTACTGGTTCTTCCCTCCATGTCTCCTCGTCGGTTTTCCCTGTTCCTGGTTTTTGTTTATCCTGCTCTGCAGCGCCTTGTGTTTTGCCTTTTTTGGATTAAATCCTTTTGTTTTTGAGAACTCCTGCCTCTGGCCTCCCTCTCTCTCCCTGCACTTGGGTCCTTTAAAAACCAAACCCTAACACTGGACAAGAAATCCAATGACTATCATCACTGCCATATTTTATTGAAATATAAGTTGTTGCATCTGGAAAATCTCATCAAATACTCACACTTATGTCTATTGTTTAAAATCATTCATGGACCTGCTCCTCCTGTACTGAACCAGTTTATAAAGGAGCAGCTAGAGGAGATTGTGTGGTCCAGTTTAGGAAAAGTGCTTTTAGTCAGTCTGTATTTTCTATCAGGGCTGCTTGTGAGTGGAACTTCATACCAACTGAGATTAGAAACCAATCAAATTATTCTTCTTTTAAATTTTATTTAAAAAAGTGGTTAATTAGTGGTCAAGGCTGTCAATATTGAATTTTAGTGCGTAATTTTCCTGGCTTGCTGCCCTGTCTGTCGGTGTTTGTCTGATGTCACCTGTCATGTTGCCTATTAGTTTGTCTAGTTATAATGTTGCTTTTTGTGCATGGCTTTTTATTCTGTGTTTCATGCTTTTGTCTTGTTTGTTTTTGGCCTGTTAGTGTGTTACTGTGTCTTGTGTTATTAATGTTGATGTTACTGTTGCTGCTTCATGTTGTTTCTGTTTTCATTTGTAGCATTTGTCTGTTTTTGAGCTTATGTTAACCTTGTGTGTTTATGTATTTTAGCTTAGATTTTACCTTTTAATCTTTATTCTGATATAGCCTTTTTATTCGGAAATGTTTTATTGATTGTATCTAATAATTTTTTCGTTTAGGTTGACCATTTTTACACCAGTCCAGGGACAGCGGATGCAAAATAGCCTTTTTGGCTAATTCCGGCACATTTTACATTTGTTTAAATGTGTTATTAATGTGCATGTGCGGGTGTTAATGTCCTGGTTTCACGAGTAAATCAATGTCTGTGACAGATTTTGGAAAGAAAAATGGTCACAATGTAAGACAAATGCCCCCTTTTCAACAATTTATCTAATTCAATTCAATTCAATTCAGTTTATTTGGGAAGGGACAGTGTACATTCATATACATTTGGAATTAAAAATGCAAATGCACCCAATTTTAGCTACAGAGCTAGTTTCCATTGGTAGTCCCCCGGCTAAAAATATAAAAGATATAAACCTTTGTTATAGTAGCCAGATAAAGCGGGTGGAGTTAACATCTTAACACTGTCGTCTGAGGGGTGGGCCTCTATTAAAGTTACCTGTCGAGGTGTGAAGCTGCTCTGGATCGCTGATCTTTATATTATTGAGAGCTCTGCAAATGAGAAAGGACTTCAGACGCCCAGATTTATGCTCTCAAACACAGAAAATGTTACTTTCCTTTCCATATTACGCTCCCTCTAAAAGCAAAAGTAGTCTAGAAATGATGTGGGTGATGTTGCGGTAATGTGTCCGTTTTCTGGAACTGCTCAGAAACACAAAAGCTCTTTGCGTTTTCATCGATTCTGAGGTTGAATATTACATGATGCAGAGTTTGCAGCAGCAACGTTCCAAGCCACACAGAAGAAGTGGAGGACAGGCCAAAGTTTTAAGAGCTGCATTATCGAACCCTGAAGACTACTGTGTTTTTAAATCTTAATTATTTAGATATTTCTCAGGTCTTAGCTGGACGATGCTCACTGATGTTGCACGCTTGTTTGCCATTGGTTTTTGCAGCATCCGCGAGAATCTCACACCTTCCACATCCTGTCCGGCTCCCGCGGGTATCAGCGCTCGGCGTCGCTCTCCATCAGAGCTGTCAACCGGTCCGACTCGGGAAGCTACCGCTGCAGCGCCCACAACGAGAGGGGCGGCAGCAGAGCCGCCCTGCAGCTGGACGTGCACGGTAAGCGCTGAAGCTGTTTGATGGCGTTCACACGAGCCGCTGTGTCCACATGTCTTGTTTGCAGCCACACATTCACAGCTACATGAGCCACATCATTCGAGGTGTGAGATTTGAGCACAGTGACTGCATTTACATGCTAGGAATGGGCGATATTTTACCGTTCACGATTAACCGTCAAAAAAATTCCCCACGGTAAGAATTTGTCATCTCACGGTAAAAACTATAAATTCCCGTTGATGACGTTTTTGTGTAAAGCTGATTTATGGTTCTGCGTTAAATCCACGAACAACGTACGTGAAGGAAGGAAGGAAGGAAGGAAGGAAGGAAGGAAGGAAGGAAGGAAGGAAGGAAGGAAGGAAGGAAGGAAGGAAGGAAGGAAGGAAGGAAGGAAGGAAGGAAGGAAGGAAGGAAGGAAGGAAGGAAGGAAGGAAGGAAGGAAGGAAGGAAGGAAGGAAGCAAGGAAGCAAGGAAGGAAAGAAGGAAGCAAGGAAGGAAGCTATGAGCCAGAAAGAAAGAAAGAAAGAAATGAGCCAGAAGAAGAAGAAAGAAAGAAAGAAAGAAAGAAAGAAAGAAAGAAAGAAAGAAAGAAAGAAAGAAAGAAAGAAAGAAAGAAAGAAAGAAAGAAAGAAAGAAAGAAAGAAAGAAAGAAAGAAAGAAAGAAAGAAAGAACGATAAATTCCCATTGGTGTAGTTTAGTAGCATTTAGTATCTTTTAGAGCAGCGTTTTGGCTCCAAAGACTGTGGTGTGGTGATAGATTTATAGTTACAAAGATGGAGTTGAATTGGTATTTTTTTTATCGTCATTTTTATCGTTATCGGGATAAATGCCAGAAATTATTGTGATAATTTTTTTAGTCCATACCGCCCGTCCCATGCATCAATAACCCTTTTAAAACCAGAATATTGGCAATAACCCGAATTTGCACGGCCATGTAAACACCAATAACCCCTTTGAATAACCAGAATTTGCTCATATTCTGGTTTTTAAAAACCTGAATATGACCCCTGGGTTACTCCTTTTAAAACCTGAATATTCGGTCATGTAAACGCCTAACGGAATATCCCCATCAAACGGAACAGGAATTTGTTTTCTGTGCATGCTCTGTTCGCAAGGAATCCTGGTCTTTTGAGTTCAGGAAGTTCTTATAAACACGGAGAAACAAGACCACGCCACACTTTTGGAGTGAGGAGGAGACCAATCACTTCATAAATGTAATGAAGGATATGAACATTTTGGCATTTGTAGACGGTAGAAAGTACTGGGATAGCCAGATTTACAAGAAGGTGAGAGAAAAGTAGCGCGAAGCAGCATTTGTTTTGAATTTGGATACAGGAAGAAGAAGCGGAAATTACGTGAATTGCGTCAACACGTTCTCCGCGCGTTGCTGGTTTGATCGGGATATCCTGAATAATTCATTACCATGCATACAGGGATAACCCTGTTTGCTCACGCATGGAAACTGAATATTCTGAATGTTTCAGTAACCGGAATATTAGCAATAACCCGAATTTTGACAGCATGTAAACGTAGAGAAACTGCACATCAGACATGATCCTGCCTCATTGACCTGGATAAAAGTTGACCAAAGGCTGGCGTGTAGCCTGGTAACATTTTTGTTCAACCTCTGGAATATTGGTAAATCTATCAATTTGTTATCACATCTAAAACCCATCAATACTCAACATGGCTGTGCAACCAGATCTGCTTCTGGTGTTCACTTTACTCTTCCTCTACCAAGAACCAATGCACTAAAAAGGGCTACGATGTTTAGAGCAGTAACATATTGGAATAAGCTTCCACCACATTTAACCATGATAAACAAGGAAGCTAGATTCACAAATAAATTAAGAAAAGAAAAGTACTTAGCAAGGAAGTCAGTTTTAGTTAGTTGGTTTATTCTGAAATTCTTGTTTTATTCTGAAATTCTGAGCGTGTAAAATGGAATATTTTTTGTTGTTTGGTTCCGGCTGGTTTTAACAATTTAAGGGTTGAATTCCATTACATCTCAGATCATTTTTGTTTAGATTTAGGTATGTTAATTGTAAGGATTGTATTTGATTGTTCTATGTGTGCAATGTTGGACCCCAGGAAGAATAGTCTTCACTGCAGTGAGGACTAATGGGGATCCGTAATAAATAAATAGATAAATACAGGACTGTCTCAGAAAATTAGAATATTGTGATAAAGTCCTTTATTTTCTGTAATGCAAAAATGTCATACATTCTGGATTAATTACAAATCAACTGAAATATTGCAAGCCTTTTATTATTTTAATATTGTTCATCATGCCTTACAGCTTAAGAAAACTCAAATATCCTATCTCAAAAAATTAGAATATTCTGGGAATCTTAATCTTAATCTGTAAACCATAAGCAGCAATATTAAAATAATAAAAGGCTTGCAATATTTCAGTTGATTTTTTAATGAATCCAGAATGTATGAATTTTTTGTTTTTTTAATTGCATTACAGAAAATAAAGAACTTTATCACAATATTAAAATTTTCTGAGACAGTCCTGTACATCCTGCAAAGCCGTGACAGTAGAGAATCTTCTTCTCCCAGTAAAGCATCTCATCTCTGTTCTTCAGACCAGGGCTTCATCACCATGTCGGGAGAGTCCGGTCCGGTCCAGGCGGATGTTAAAGAAGGGGAGAGCCTGAGTCTCAGAGTTGACTTTGACGCGTACCCGGCGCCGCGCTCGCTGTCCTGGTCCTACACCGACAAGCGGCTCCTCAACACGACGGAGCACGTCATCACCGTCCACCGGCACAAGTACAGGTACTCAGAGCCTGGTGGTGCAGCATGTGGCTGCTTTTGTAGATGTTTTTGTCTTTAAACTGTCCGTCTACTTCCTCAGATACGTCAGCGAGCTGAGGCTGGTCAGGGTTCTGGCCTCGGAGGGGGGGATCTACAAGTTCTCAGCCAGTCACGAAGACGCATCCGTCGTGCAGTTATTTCACGTCTACGTCAGCAGTAAGTGGTGTTGGTTGAGTGAAAATGATCTCCCACGCTCAGTGAAGGTTGCTGTCGCTGCAGAGGCCATGGGCACGCTGCCATCAACCTGAGCAGGCGCCTCAAAACAACAAAACATCAGATAATCCTGGTACAGATACATCCTGGGAACAGCATGTGATTGGCAGATGAGGGTGGATCTGGGGAGACAGGGGGAGCCGTTAAAAGGTGGCAAAAGCTGCAGGAAGTCCTCAAGATGGCTGAGCATCATAAGGAGTTAGCAGTCGGCTACTGAGAGAAACTGATACATAGATGAATACCGTGGAACAGGGTACCAAAAAAGAGGCAGTTTTATCCCCAATTCCCACCCCCGAAACCATCTCTTAACGTAGGGTTCTGCAACCCAAAATGTTGAAAGAGCCATATTGGACCAAAAACACGAAAAAAAATATGTCTGGAGCCGCAAAAAATTAAAAGTCTTGTATGGTTATACAAGACTTTAGAATGAAGGCAACACATGCTGCATGTATCTATATTACCAGTACTGGGGGAAGATATTTTTTTTTCATTATGCACCTCTAGAAAAAAGTTGAAATGTCGAGAAAAAAGTCGAAATGTCGAGAAAAAAGTCGAAATGTCCAGATTAAAAAGGAAAGGAAAAAAGAAAAAAAAGAGAAAAAAGGAAAAAAAGAAGAAAAAAAGGAAAAAAATTGAGGAAAAAAATAAGAAAAAAAGGAAAAAAAAGGTCAAACATTTTTTTAAAAGCTCCAGGAGCCACTAGGGTGGCGCTAAAGAGCCGAATGCAGCTCTAGAGCCGCGGGTTGCCGACCCCTGTCTTAACGGAAGGGCGTTTTAGGTCCATTAATAATCATTTAAACTCCACAGCTGACCTTAAATGGTCTCCACAGTCACCCGGTGTGACATCAGAAGGGCACTTTTGTTTTAGCATCAAAACTTTGCAGCCGGGATATTTCCAGAACCTTCCGGTAAATAACAGCATGTCTGTTTCTTTTTCCCTGTAAGGTAAACCTGTCATCATTGCCCAGGAGGGGCCGGTGGAGGGACAGGTACGGTGCATCGCTGCAGGACACCCGGTTCCCAAAATCAGCTGGTACTTCTGTGATTTACCCAACACAAGGTGCGTCACAAATATCACACACTAGTTACCTCATCGGCTTTGTGGATGCAGCTCCCGCCGGGAAAAACAGCAGAGATGATCACGTTTTTGAGTCTGCAGTTCTGATGTAGGGGTGTTTTTTTTATTTTTTTTTTATTTATTTTTTTTATTTTGCATTTCCTTTTGTTTATGTTAAAGAGCACTTTTTCCATTTCTTTTTTAGTTTGACGGAGCTAAACAAGTTGATATTGCTTTCAGTCAGATAACTACGAACACATGTGCGTACAATCAACAAATGTTTAACGACGAGGTGAAATTAGCTTTTTCTGACCTTACAAGGGTGGTTGCAATAATTTTATGATGGTCAAGAGAATAATAATCCTAATTAAGTCTAGGATCCTTAATTCTTGCTTTTGGGAAAATTCCTGAAGCTTGTTTTAAAAGAACCACAATTTAAATAATCCATATTATGTTTTGCCTGTAAAATAAATGGGACTTTTGCCCTGATAGGATGTTAACAAGAAAATATAGATTTGTGAAATTATGGCAGAAATGGGGGGTCAAGTCTGCAACCTGGACTTGATTTGCATCTAAGTAACACACCAGAAGTGACTTAAAATCTGAATCGGACCTTTCCTCAAAGACTCGAGACTCGACCGATACTTGTGATTTGAGACTCATTAATTCTTTTATTATGCGTTTTTTTTCTGTCCTGGAAAACGACGAAGCTGCCACCATCAGTGGTTGTGGAATTAAAGATGTTCGAAGGACCTAGTGTTATCCAACGCTACAAAACTGAGCCTCATACGTCTGAAAACTTAGATTAGGCACCGTGGACTTGTTTAAAAAACGTCAAAACAATAGTTTTCGCAAAAGGAAGTTAATTTGATCAGAATTTAATTTGAATGATGATTTGCTTGACTTGTGCAGAGGGCTGTCTTTATGAGGAGAACAGCAACAGTTGGGTCATTTATTTATTTATCCATTTTCTGCTGCTTGATTAAGCAAATGAATGAAGACCACTGCAATAATAAGTCTGAACTTTGGACTTGGCTCAGCCAGCAAACATCCAGCTGGATGCACTGGATTGAGGAAGAGATGGACCCGTTTAGCCGTATCTTCACTGATTACAGCATAGTGACATGTCTATAAGCAACAGATGGACGGTATTGTGTAAACAGTTTTCTAAATTTGGCATAAAAAAGACACATTTTCTAAAAAAACAAACATTAAACATGACTTTTAGTGTCGAGGCTCTGGGCAGCCGGCCTAATGACACACTGAAGCTAAAAGGCTGAGTGTCTCAAAAACAAGTCAGAGGGTGAGAGTGCGATACATCATCACTAACGATGGTTACAGGCAGCTTTATAATTTATCACTGAGCGATGTAGAGATGGGCTCATGAGCTGCGAAGGAAAGAGGGACATTAATTGCATCATAAGAGCTCATACAGTGAGTGATCACCACTCTGTAAATGCTTTGAATTCCTTTGATATAGCAGCACAATATCATTTTAAGACTTACAGGCCTGTTGTTGGAAGTGATGTGACAGGAAACAGTAGTAGAAAGAGAAACAAGATGTGCAGCAAAGCCAGGAGTCGAACCTTTAACCCTTGTGCTGTTTTCGGGTCAAAATGACCTAATTCTCCTTCCTTCCTTCCTTCCTTCCTTCCTTCTTTCCTTGTTTTCTCCCTTCCTTCCTCCCTTCCTTCCTTCCTTCCTTCTTTCCTTGTTTTCTCCCTTCCTTCCTTCCTTCCTCCCTTCCTTCCTTCCTTCCTTCTTTCCTTGTTTTCTCCCTTCCTTCCTTCTTTCCTCCCTTCCTTCTTTCCTTCCTTCCTTGCTTCCTTCCTTCCATCCTTCCGTCCTTCCTTCCTTCCTTCCTTCCTTCCTTCCTTCCTTCCTTCCTTCCTTCCTTCCTTCCTTCCTTCCTTCCTTCCTTCCTTCCTTCCTTCCTTCCTTCCTTCTTTTCTTCCTTCCTTCCATCCTTCTTTTCTCCCTTCCTTCCTTCCTTCTTTCTTTTCTCCCTTCCTTCCTTCCTTCCTTCCTTCCTTCCTTCCTTCCTTCCTTCCTTCCTTCCTTCCTTCCTTCCTTCCTTCCTTCCTTCCTTCCTTCGTTCCTTCCTTCCTTCCTTCCTTCCTTCCTTCCTTCCTTCCTTCTTTCCTTCCTTCCTTTCTTCCATCCTTCTTTTCTCCCTTCCTTCCTTCCATCCTTCTTTTCTCCCTTCCTTCCTTCCATCCTTCTTTTCTCCCATCTTACCTTCTTTCTTTCCTTCTTCCTTCCTTCTTTCCTCCCTTCCTTCTTTCCTTCCTTCCTTCCTTCCTTCCTTCCATCCTTCTTTTCTTCCTTCCTTCCTTCCTTCCTTCCTTCCTTCTTTTCTTCCTTCCTTCCTTCCTTCCTTCCTTCCTTCCTTCCTTCCTTCCTTCCTTCCTTCCTTCCTTCCTTCCTTCCTTCCTTCCTTCCTTCCTTCCTTCCTTCCTTCCTTCCTTCCTTCTTCTCTTCCTCCTTCCTTAACCTGAAGACAGCACAAGGGTTAAGGACTCGAGACTTGACTTGTGAAACCCTCTGCAGTGTAAGAAAAGGAAAAAATATCCTCCTGGCTGAACTTTAACACAGTACATTTCTGTTCTCAGACTTTTCTTTCTTTCTTCAAAGTAAAGTAGAAAGTAAAATGTTGGTGAAAAGGTTCAGAAAGAGAGATTTTAACCAGCTCCGACCTCCCACCAGGTGCTCACACCTGCCCAACGCCACCCAGTGGGAGGCCCCGGAGGCCGCCACGCTGACGGAGTCGGCCTTCGGCCGCAGCGAGGTGGAGAGCCGGCTGAACGTCAGCAAGGAGCACGCCCAGTACCACACCCTGGAGTGCGTGGCCTCCACGGAGGGGGAGGAGGCCTACACGCTGTTCTCCATCAGCGGTACGGTGCCCGCCCGCGCACACACCAAGCACCGCACGTCTTACACACGGCGGGCGGGGGATTATCTCTGTATAGTTGCACGTGCAGACACACAAACCCACTGACCCTTTGTTTACGGAGGCCGAGGGCCAGGTGTGTCGCTACTGGTGCAGATTGAAGGAGATTAGTGGATGCTGACTGCGCAACAGGGGCTTACGAGTCGCTAATCCTCGTCGCACAAACAAACACCACTGCTGCAGCTGTCCCAACGCTGGAGGAGGGAACTGCCCTTGTGTGTGTTTGTGTGTGTTTGGGCTTATTTAACTGTATTCACAAGGTCAAATCCTCCGCTCCAACAGCTGAATCCTACAAGTTTAGAGTAAGGCCCTGTCCCAATACTATCACTATCCCTAGTTTTCAGCCCTACCCCTAAATTTGCGCGTTCCCGTGAGGGTAGTGGTGTCCCAATTCCTCTTTCCACCTAGGTGTAGTGACGAAAAGTAGGGTAGTGGCTATGAATCTGTCCCTACGGATCGAGAGTTTTCGGATGCTCACTAGTTGATCTAGGGACAGAAAAATTTCCCAGAATGCTTTTCGTCGTCATTTGCGGACTGAATCAAAAAAAACATGGCGGAGATTTCTTATTTTTTAGTGAATAAAATCAATATTTTGAGTTAGTTTCTGCATAAAAATGCATTTTGATTACATTTCTAGCGAGAAGTATATATTTTACTTTCATAATATTCACTCAGTGAATGTACATAATCACTCATTTGCCCGTTGTTGCGAAGTCTTTTAAACCAACATTTATATTCCTAGATGATTTATTTCAGCCAGCAGTAATTCTCCACAGAGCTGCAGGTTTCTCTCCGGGACGACGGCGCAGGTTGACCTGGCGATCACGTCTGTACTCCGGCCGTGAGCTGCTGCTGCTCCGAGCCGGCGGCTCTTATCATCTCCGAAAACATCGGGTCAAATTTCTTAACAGGCGTTATTTGGATAAACTGAGCCCAGGTTGGGGATCTTAACGGTTACTTTTACGCCTGAAAAAATATTAAAACTTAATAAAGTGGCATATTAACAGCGCTACAGCTGAAATTAAAACAGCTTTTGGCTCTCAGCTTCCTGATTTTAGGGGTGGTGCTGAAAGTAGGAGTAGTGGGAGTATTGGGACAGAAACCTGGGAAGATTTCAAGTGCCCTAAAATCTGTCCCTTCTTTTTTAGGGGTAGTGATAGAAAGTAGGGCTAGTGAAAGAAAATAGGGGGAGTTTTGGGATTGGGCCTAAAAGAACTGGGGAAACATCAGTTCTCAGATGCAACAGCCTGTAAAATCTCCCAGAATGCTTTGCTTATACCTTTCTTTTTCCCCACAGAACGCATCATCCCCCACAAACTCTTCACGCCTCTCCTGACCGGCATGGTGGCGACCGGCGCTTTCCTCTGCCTCCTCCTGGTCGTGCTGCTCTACAAGTACATGCAGGTAGGAAGAGAAACGAGCAGACGTAGAATATCACAACCGTAACCAGAGAAACAGCTCATGCGTTGCCGTCAATTTAGAATTTTAGAATGTATTAAAGGATAGCCCCTTGAGATGTAACATCTCATTTTCAAAGGGGTCCCATAAAACATACAACATTACAATATATTACATTACAGTACAGACACACATGACATAAAACAAACACAGACATCTTGCTCACCCCCTCCCACACACAACCCCTACACACATAAGTCTAGTAGGCTAATTGAATAACCGAAACAATGAGATAAATATAACATAACAGAGTACGACGGAGTATTAGAGCCAAACTAAGACAAAAAAAAAATGGAAATTACGAAAATAAAGTCATATTAATATGAGAATAAAGTCGTAGAATTACCAGAATAAAGTCATAATGTTGTGAGAATAAAGTCGTAATATTACGAGAATAAAGTCGTAATATATAATATAATATATAAATATAACTTCACAAGATGCTCAATATTCCTCATTTTAAAACAGGGAGAAGAGGCTCTTCCTGTTAGAGTTCTCATAAATTACGACTTTATTCTCATAATATTACGACTTTATTCTCATAAATTACCACTTTATTCTTGTAATGTTACGACTTTATTCTCATAATATTACGACTTTATTCTCGCAACATTATGACTTTCTTCACGTAATTTTCCGACTTTATTCTCATTATATTATGACTTTATTCTCGTAATTTCAATTTTTTTTGTCTTAGTTTGGCCCTAATACTCCGTCGTAACAGAGAGAAAAGAAAGAAAAAATAAATAAATAAATAAAAATAAATAAATAAATAAATAGAAAAAAGGACAAAAAATACATAAACAAAACAATGAAAAGAGGTAATAGAACGCAAAAAGAGGGGAAGATTATTCCAATCTGATGGAGCTTTAAAATAAAATGATCTTTTACCAACCTCTTTTAAAACTCTAGGAAAAGGAAAATTCATATGTCTGAGTGAGTATGGAGAGTTATATAGAATCATGAGTTCTTTTAAATATGGAGCACAGTGAAAATAAACACATTTAAAAAGGAACTGAAGCCAGTGAAATTGCCGTCTAGATTTGGGTTGAAACCAGTTCAATGAATCAAACATAAAAATCTCATTCGAATCAACCAATCAGTTTCGCAGACATCAATGTTAAATCAAACCCATTCGGCAGCATTGATATACAGTTTGCATCATAAAGGAAATTGCTTGGATAGCTCTTGGCACCAGGCCCGTTCTCATCTGCTAATAAGACCCTCCTCCGTCCTGTTGCCGAGCAGGAGAGAGTCGGACGCTCGTGTCTCTGCAGAGAAAACCAGAGTACGTCCTTTCAATCTGCACGAATGTGTCCTGATGAATCTCAGACGAGTCAATCAAGCATTCAGACGGCACACGAGGGGCACACAAGGAGTTTTTTGACACCCCGATCACGCTCCGAGGCATTAATTCACCCCCCCCCACCCCGAGCACATCGCTTTTATTGCACTCAGAGGAGTCAGGCTCCTTGAGAACCAGTCTAGACACAGTCGGTCAACTAAAGTGCAAAAAGCAATCAGAACCTGGATAAAAGAGCAACGAGCAGATATAAGATGCATTTGTGCACATATGTAGCGATAACTGATGCCAGGAAGGTTATCTGACATCAGGCCGCTCTATAAAACGTATGGATTTTTCTTCTTCTTTCCCAACAGAAACCAAAGTTTCAGATCCAGTGGAAGGTCATCGAGAGCATCAACGGGAACAACTACATCTACATCGACCCGCTGCAGCTGCCGTACGACCTCAAGTGGGAGTTTCCCCGGCAGAAGCTTCGCTTCGGTACGGCAGCCGGTGTGGCCATCCGTTTTTTGTTTTGAAATGACAAAATAATAATAGAGAAATATTCCAAAATAATATGTTTCCCATCTTTTGTTTTGATAATAAAAAAACGGAAAACGGATCGTTATTAGAGCTGGGTATCATCACTGACCTCCCGATACGATACGATTCCGATACACTAGGTCCCAAGACAATACGATTTCCGATACGATACGATTCGATATCGATATTCTGGTTACAATAAGGGAATAACATGATCCTTCCATGCGCCACGTCCGGCCAGAGAAACCCCACCCTGCCTGGTGAAAAGAAGCAGCCTGCTCACTATTCAAGTAAGGAGGAGACTTGAGCTCAGTGTAGGGCCTCCCGGGGTTGGTAGATGGAGCAATGCCCAGGACTGACTTAGGTAGGAGCACTGTGTGATAAAATGGGGGAAAAAAATCGGGATTAAAAAAAAAAAAAAAAAAAAAATATTAAATCGATACTTGGATTTATGTATCGATAATCGTTCCTACACATGCATATCGATAAAATATCGATATATCGATATTTTTAACCCACCCCTAATCGTTATCCATTATCCGTTATCCGTTATCCGATTTCATTGATGTGTTTGAAAATCGAAATTGGGAAATAAAACAGCGAGTGGAAAACTCTTTTCTCTATTTCCTATTCGTTTCCAAGGATACTGAAAACAAGAATTGGACAAATGGGGGGATTGCACATGTGCAGTAATAAATGAAGAAAGCTGTTTCTGGTTCTTTTGTTGATCAGATTGAAAATTAACAGTTTTAGATTTTTTTTAATGTTGAAACAGAAAATAAGTGAAACATGAGTTTAATCTGTAATCTTTCTTCACTCCGTCATGAAACTGCAGTGATGTTGTGACAGTCCGTTCAGCTGCAGCGTCAAAAAAACCAGCGTCCAATCAATAACATAAACTGAACTCTAGCATACTGGAAACGAATAGGAAATAGAGAAAAGAGTTTTCCACTCGCTGTTTTAATTCCCAATTTCGATTTTCAAACACATCAATGAAATCGGATAATGGATAACGATCCGTTTTCCGTTTTCTGTTTTTTTTTTTTATCAAAACAGAAGGTGGGAAACGGATTATTTTGGATTATTTCTCTATTTATATTTTGTCATTTCAAAACAAAAAACGGATGGCCGCCAAGTACACGGACCGTCCGCGTACGTGCCCGAGCTCCGTGTGTTTGAGTTACGGTGTGACGCGCTGGGTCTGTTTCCACAGGTAAAACTCTGGGCTCGGGGGCCTTCGGGAAGGTGGTGAGGGCCACGGCGTACGGGCTCTGCTCCGTAGATACCGTCACCAGCGTCGCCGTGAAGATGCTGAAGCGTGAGTCTGTCCGTCCGTCCTCGTCCGTCGCATCCAAACATGAATAAAAAGTGTGCGGATTTAGACTCAAGTGTCTTTGCTGATGTCGTCTCAGCCAACGCTCACGCCACGGAGAAGGAGGCGCTGATGTCTGAGCTGAAGGTCCTCAGTTACCTCGGAAACCACGTGAACATCGTCAACCTGCTGGGAGCCTGCACCGTCGGAGGTGAGAGGAGCGCTGTGGCTTTTGTTAAACTTTCTTTCTGGATTAAAGTCACCTCCAGTGTCTTTGTGCAGCTCAGAAGTTCAGAGGAGATGAAATGTGGTTAGATCTTCAGAGGGAAGACTGAAAACTTAACATAACACGCCCCCAAGGAGATGTCTAGGACAGGGGTGTCCAAAGTCCTCAAGGGGCCGGTGTCCTGCAGGTTTTAGATGTTTCCATGCTTTAAGGCACCCTGACAGAGATGTGTCATTAACAAAGTATGCAGACCATGAAGACATGCTGAGCATTAGTTAGAATCAGATGTGTGGAAACAGGGAAACATCTAAAACAGGGGTGGGCATTCCTGGTCCTCAGGGGCCGGTGTCCCTGCAGGTTTTAGATGTTTCACTGCTTCATTGCACCATGATACAAGCGACTGTGGCCCTGTTTACACATAGCAAAAACGGTGGTGGTTTCATGGGTTTTGGCCATTCGTTTACAGCTCAAAGTCTTCAAAAACGATAATTCCTGAAAACTCTGGTCAAAGTGGAGATTTGCAAAAACTCCGTCTTCACGTTTGCTTGTAAACAGAGGGAAACAGACATTTAGGCTTCAGAACGTCACAATATGCAACAGAAGCGTCACCAGCGTCATGAGTGCAACCTGTGTTTACAATTAGTTTGGCCACCGTGAATATTTTCTCGTATTTTACCAGTTTTATATTCTAAAGTCACACTTAAAAGTAACTCCACTTCTCTGTCACTCCAAACGAAAGACTCTCGTTCATCTTGGAAGTAACTGGAAGTTACTCGTGTTATTTGTTGATGTTTTTTTCTAGGATTCTCATTGGCTAGCATGACTTTATGCTACACTTCCCCCTGCAGGTTTGGATGCTCATAGCACCTTAACAGCGTATTTATACGGGTTCGTGTAAATGATGGTATTTCTCAAAACGTAGAGGGGGAAATATCCGTTTTTGTAAATACCCGGCTATGTGTAAACGTGGCTTGTGTCGTTAACAGAATTGTGCAGGACTTGATGACAAGCTGATGACGATGATTAATTAGAATCAGGTGTGTTAAAGCAGGGAAACATCTAAAACATGCAGGACATCAGCCCTCGAGGACCAGGAATGCCCACCCTGATCTAAAACCTGCAGGACACTCCTGGTTTAATTCAATTTCAATTCAATTCAATTCAGTTTTATTTATACAGCGTCTATTACAAAAGAAGTTGTCTGTAGGTGCTTTCCAGAGACCAGAATATAACCCCTGAGCTATTATTACATAAACAATGGCACGTAAAAACAGCCCTAGTGGGAGAAAAACCCTAAGCCAATCATTGGTCTAAGGGGAATCGTACCCAGATGTCCCAACCAGGGATCTTAGATGCTGCTCTGCTAAAAGATGCAGAAACATAGAAATGTTAGACCAGGGGTCGGCAACCCGCGGCTCTAGTGGCTCCCTGGAGCTTTTTCAAAAATGTTTGACCTTTTTTTTCCCCCTTTTTTCTTCTTTTTTTCTTATTTTTTTTACTTTTTTCTCTTTTTTTTCTTCTTTTTTTTTTCTTTTTCTTTTTTCTTCTTTTTTTTTCCTTATTTTCTCCTTTTTCTTCCTTTTTCCTTTCCTTTTCAATCTCGACATTTAGACTTTTTTCTCAAAATTTTTACTTTTTTCTCACCATTTCGACTCTTTTCTCAACATTTTGACTTTTTTCTCGAGATTGTACTTCAACATTAATCTCGAAATTTAGACTTTTTTCACAAAATTTTGTCTATTTCCTCGAGATTTTGACTTTTTTCTCAACATTTCGACTTTTTTTCTCAAAGTGCATAATGAAAAAAAAATCTCCCCCCAGTTATAACTAATATAGAAACATGCAGCATGTGTTGTCTTCATTCTAAGGTTTATACAAGACTTTTCATTTTTTGCGGCTCCAGACATATTTATTTTTTGTGTTTTTGGTCCAATATGGCTCTTTCAACAGTTTGGGTTGCCGACCCCTGTGTTAGACTAATTAAAGACAATCCATATGTTTTATGCGACAGGTTTCCCTCAGATCTACACGGCCAAACCTCCTCTGTTAATGTTTATGTCACTTTCGTTGTCTGGAAGATTCTCTCACGGGTTCAAGCAAACGCTGTCTGGTGTCTGATCTAAAACCAGACACCATCGAGCTCCGACACGGCGGCGTGATGCTGCCCGTCTTGTCACAAATTTACCCCCCGATCAATGTCATTTACCGGCCTTCTGAGATCCTTGTATTGATCATAATGCAGCATATTTTACCGGGCTCCACACAAGTACAGACGAGTGTACGACGGATACATAAACCACTTGACGGATGCCTGTGGAGCTTTAAAAACATCCTCTTTTCAGGTTGTTCAATAGCAGCGCAGTCGCTGAGCATAATTCAGCTCAAAACTATTGAACACGCTTCATTGTCAAAGCGTGACGAGTCTGTGCTTCATGTGTCAAACTGTGTCTTAAAATGACTAACGCGGCGGGGGCTCAACCATCCTCGTATTGTTTCCGTGCTGTCATGGTTTAAAAACCAGTGAACAATGTTTTTTTTTGTTTGTTTTTTTTTTTATCTCTGCATCTTGCCAGGCCCAATTTTGGTGATCACAGAGTACTGTTGCTATGGCGACCTCCTCAACTTCCTGCGAAGAAAAAGAGAGTCCTTCCTAAACTCCCAGGTCGGGGACGGTTACTATCGCAACGTTTCCAGCCAGATGGAGACGACAAGGTGTTTATGCAGGTTCTTGATGATGTGATCACAGTAGACCCAGGTCCAGTGTTGCAACCTCAGTGTGTGTGTGTGTGTGTGTGTGTGTGTGTGTGTGTGTGTGTGTGTGTGTGTGTGTGTGTGTGTGTGTGTGTGTTGCAGAGACACCAGCAGCACAGGATACATGCCCATGCGTCCCCCGGAGAAAGAAAGGTCCTCCCAGTCTGGTAGGTGTCTCACTTTTTATTTATTTCACACTCACACATGTGAATTGGTCTCCTGGAGAAGCTATCAAAAGCTTATGGTAGGAGTCAATGAACATAAATACAGTAGGCAGGAATACATACATACACTTGCACTTAATACACACAAAACACAACATAACAACATGCACATTATACTAGACTAGACTTTGTGTCTAGTTTTGTGGGTGTGCTGGGGAACGGAGATTGGGATGAGTTGAGTTAATCTGTGATTCAAACCTGAGACCACCTTATATATTGTACATGCATTATGGAAGTAGTTATATTCTTTGAGGTGAAGAATACCATAGTGGGCAAACAGATGTCGAGTAGGTGAGTTAAATTCAGTCCAAGAGATGGCACGGATAATTATTTTCTGTAAAACTTAAATTTTTTTTAGATGACTGGGGTAAGTATTACACCAAATAATATTGCAGTAATTTAAATGAGGTTCAAACAAGGTTTTATAAAGAGTGAGAAGGGCAGAGCGTGGAAGCAGGTGTCTCAGTTTGAAAAACAGACCGACATATTTAGATAGTTTTTCCACAAGGTGATCTATATGACATTTAAAATTTAGACAGTCATCAATGAGGACCCCAAGGAACTTTGTAGAGTTTACTCTCTTTATTTCTTCATCATTTATTACGATCTGAAAGGCCAAATTTTCCATATTTATTCGTTTTTTATTGAAACAAAATAATATATAATTTGTTTTCTTAATATTAAGAGAGAGTTTATTTACTTTAAACCAAATGTCCACTTTAGAGAGCTCATTATTAAGGAGGTCTTGGAGTTCATGAATGTTATTATGTGATATAAAAAGGTTTGTATCATCAGCAAAAATGATTTTTTGGAAGACTTTTGAGCAGTTGACCAGATCATTTGTATAAATAATAAAGAGTAAGGGCCCTAAAATAGAACCCTGAGGAACCCCATATTTGATGTTTTCACCTCGTAAGTGCTTGTTTCACCGAAGCTGACGAACTGACCTAGTTTTGCCTTATCTAAGTTACTGCTTAGAGGTTTGGGGAAATACGTATAAAAGTTCACTGCAACCACTATTCATACTGCAGAAAAGAGCCATAAGGATAATTCATAAGCCTGGTTTTCGTGAACACACCAATTCCTTATTCTTCAATTCTAAAATAATCACATTTTTTTGGCTAGGAACAACTTATTACCATCTCACTTGCAGGAAATGATTTATGACAGAGAGGGGAGGTATAATTTAAGGGGTACTCTAAATTTTAAGACTCGTAGAACACGAACAACAATGAAAAGATTTTCTATATCAGTCAGTGGAGTTAAACTATGGAACAGAATGGATTCAGAATTAAAACAATGTCCAAACATTAACCAGTTTAAAAACAAATATAAAAACATGATTCTCACGAGGTACAAAGAGGAAGGGGTTTAGCGGCATATATATATATATATATATATATATATATATATATATATATATATATATATATATATATGTATGTATGTATGTATGTATGTATGTATGTATGTATGTATGTATGTATGTATGTATGTATGTATGTATGTATGTATGTATGTATGTATGTATGTATATATATATATATATGTATATGTAGTGTAAATATATTTATATAAATATTTATATGGGCATGTGTGTACAAATATATAGAAATATTCAATTATGTGTGTGTATGTATGTATGCATGTATAAGTATGTGTGTGAGTATAATTACAGTATATAATAATAATAATAATTATAATAATAATAATAATAATAATAATAATTATTATTATTATTATTATTATTATTATTATTATTATTATTATTATTATTATTATTATTATTATTATTATGTTATTTAGCAGTGTGAGTACAGTGTGTGAATATTTATAAATTCAGGTTAAATGATCAGTGAATGGGGGTAGGACTAAATAAGTTTACACTTCTTCCTACTCCTTTTTTGGCACATGTAAATCAAGATAGCAAGTTTTAAAGGATGAAATTCTTTGTTTTGTTGTTGTTTTCTTAAACTTCTCATGAAGTGTTGTTTCTTTTTTTTTTACATGTACAAAAATAAAATAAATCAAATCAAATCTCCACCTAGATGACGTGGACGAGCTGTCGCTGGACGCTGAAGACCTGCTCAGCTTTTCCTACCAGGTTGCCAAAGGGATGGAGTACATTACTTCCAAGAACGTAAGGCCCTAAGATGCTGCGATCATATTTATTGACTTGTCGCAGCGGAGATTTAGAGGAGCTGCTCCTTCGGCTCGTAAATCACGCTGCGGCTGGAGGCCGGCGCTCGTGCAGAAAGCTCGCTGAAACACTGAGGGACTGCTTTCCCCTGCAGCTCTCACACCGCGCAGCGTCATGATCTTACCGCCGCGCTCGATGCTTTTACTGCACTCGCAGGGGACGGGCCGAGACAGAACCGCCGCCTCTGCAGCCCGTATCTGTCCGCTGCGTTTCCGTGACCTTCAGGGCGTCGCTCCGGCTCTCTGGCACCACAGCCGAGCGCTGATCAACCTTAACTTTGCTGAAACCGAGCAGCAGATGGCGAGTGAAGGCAGAACCGAGACCATACTCACCATGAAGATGGGTTTAACTCCCTGAACTGTTGGATAACACTCTCTGAGGATTAAAAGAGAAGCATCCACCACCGAGACCAACTCCTCATTTCACACTTTCTAAGAAAGCACTCCAGATCTTTGGGGAATGCTTTGGGGGTTTATTTCCCTCCCTGGGTGTACTACACTTCTCCACCACATTCCACAAGATTTGGCTCAGTAATTAGTGTTTAGTCATGCCTCTTATAACAACATGAAATCTAAGAAAATAGATCAAATCTAGAAATCCACAGAAGCAGGATGTAGGGAGAGACAGCATGTCTCCGTTCTTATCGTTAGTCTCAGTCGCCAGCGCCCGCTGTCCAAAACCAAATCAAATCAAATCAAATAAAAGGATGAAGCCAACTTTTTTCTTTAATAATTTCTACATAATTTATTATTATTATTATTATTATTATTCGTAGTATTTTTATATGATATAATATTATTATATCATTCATTTTATTATTATTATTATTAGTATTAGTAGTAGTAGTAGTAGTCGTAGTAGTATTAATAATATATGTATAATATTATATTTATTATAATATTAATAACAATTATTATTATTAGTAGTAGTAGTATTATATTATTTATTTATTGTTATTAATAATATATTTATAATAATTATATTTATTATTTAATTTATTATTATTTATTATTATTATTATTATTATTATTATTATTTATTGTTATTATTATTATTATTATTATTATTAGTATTATTATTATTAGTAGTAGTAGTAGTAGTAGTAGTATTAATAATAGTAGTAGTATTAATATATGTAATAATATGTATATGTATGTATAATATTATATTTATTATAATATTAATAACAATTATTATTATTATTATTATTATTATATTATTTATTTATTTATTGTTATTAATAATATATTTATAATAATAATTATATTTATTATAATAATCATTGTTATTGTTGTTATTATTATTAATAATAATATATTTATAATAATAATAATAATAATAATAATAGATATTGATTGTTTTCCTTTTTAAAATCTTTTTGCAAACCTTTTTGTTTATCATTGTCGTTGCAGAGGTCTTTTAATTTATACTATATTATTTTTTTCCATTAAATGTGAGCTGATCTTCATCGAAGTCAAACACGATGCCCTAAAGCTCCTCATGCACAAACGATCGTAACTCCCTCTGTCTTCAATTACCATAAACATGGATCTTTTACAAAAATAGCAGAAAATGTGAGTAAATTCATGGAGTTAAAAGCTGTTTTAACCTCCTTTGTGAGCAACGACTGTGGATCAGACTTACGTGATGTTTTGGAGGAGTTTCGGACCAGTCCTTTTTACAGAACTTAGTCCTTCAGGGATGAGGACGGGGCTTTTCCTCTGGCGTCGTTCTGTGGTGGATTTACTTGAGGTCGACTCAGGAATTCATTCCTCAAAGTCCCAATCATGATGCTCCCTCCACCGTGCTCCACCATAGGGATGTTTGAATGCTGCCGGTTCAGTCCACCCAACACTTTCCCAGTCGCGTTGGGGTTCTGTGCAGGAACATGGACGTCTGTTCCAGCGATGTCTTCAAGCCTTTTTTATTTTTCATGACTTCTTTGTTTCGTTGAAGCTTCTGCGTGGTTCTTTCGGAGTAAACCGTTGCTGTCCGCCCACTTAGAGAAAGAGCAGCACCAGATTGTCTCCATTTATAGACGGTTTGTCTCGCTTCAGACGGATAGATTGTGTTCAGTGATGCAAACTAACAGACTGATCACATTGTGCACGTCTATAATTGTGATTTAGATAAAGATCATATCACAATTTTATGCCAAATAAATCGATAAAGACATGTCTTTAAGTTAACAAACGTGAAACTTTTCAAGTGTCACCGGCACAAACAATACATTATTATTATTAACCCTTGTACCGTCTTTGGGTCAAAATGACCTAATTTTCCTGTTCGTTCTTCCTTCCTTCCTTCCTTCCTTCCTTCCTTCCTTCCTTCCTTCCTTCCTTCCTTCCTTCCTTCCTTCCTTCCTTCCTTCCTTCCTTCCTTCCTTCCTTCCTTCCTTCCTTCCTTCCTTCCTTCTTTCCTTCCTTCCTTCCTTCTTTCCTCCTGCTCTCCTTCCTTCTTCCCTTCCTCTTTTCTTCCTTCCTTCCTTCCTTCCTTCCTTCCTTCCTTCCTTCCTTCCTTCCTTCCTTCCTTCCTTCCTTCCTTCCTTCCTTCCTTCCTTCCTTCCTTCTTTCCTTCCTTCCTTCCTTCTTTCCTCCTGCTCTCCTTCGTTCTTCCCTTCCTCTTTTCTTCCTTCCTTCCTTCCTTCCTTCTCCCTTCCTTCTTTACTTCCTTCCTTCCTTCCTTCCTTCCTTCCTTCCTTCTTTCCTCCTGCTCTCTCCTTCGTTCTTCCCTTCCTCCTTTCTCCCTTCCTTCTTTCCTTGTTTTCTCCCTTCCTTCCTTCTTTCCTCCTGCTCTCTCCTTCCTTCTTCCCTTCCTCTTTTCTCCCTTCTTTCCTTTCTTCCTTCCATCCTTCCTTCCTTCCTTCTTTTTTCCCTTCCTTCCTTCCTTCCTCCCTTCCTTCCTTCCTTCCTTCCTTCCTTCCTTCCTTCCTTCCTTCCTTCCTTCCTTCCTTCCTTCCTTCCTGCCTTCCTTCCTTCCTTCCTTCCTCCTGCTCTCTCCTTCCTTCTCCCCTTCCTCCTTTCTCCCTTCCTTCCTTCTTTCCTTGTTTCCTTCCTTCCTTCCTTCCTTCCTTCCTTCCTTCCTTCCTTCCTTCCTTCCTTCCTTCCTTCCTTCCTTCCTTCCTTCCTTCCTTCCTTCCTTCCTTCCTTCCTTCCTTCCTTCCTTTGACTCGTTTTTAGGCCACGTTTTTTAAGGACAGATTACGAAGCGTCCGATGAAAATGTTCCACATCTGCCTTGCTTTTCTTTCTTTCTCACTCTCGTTTTAAACAAACCCCCCCAGAGCTACAGGTACTAATCCCTGCTGTTGCCGCGGTTACGAGGCCGGCGCTCATTTACCCGTTGCTCTTGTTTGCAGTGCATCCACAGGGACCTGGCGGCCAGAAACGTTCTGCTGACTCACGGCCGGGTGGCAAAGATCTGCGACTTCGGCCTGGCCAGAGACATCACCACCGACGCCAGCTACGTCCTCCGGGGAAATGTGAGTCTGTTCTGGCTCTGCCCCCCCCCCCGGTCTCTAAATCTCTCCCAGGCTTCTCTCTGCTCAGTCACAACTGCCCATTTTAAATATTAATGTGCTGTTCAGATGGGGGCAATTCAGGCGTCCACTAATTATTATTTATAACATGATTAATCCCCAGTCATGACTTCACTCATAAACAATTAAATTAGGCAAAAACCGAAAGCTGTAAACCCTTGGGCTGTCAAATAAGGAGGAAGAGAAGAAGGGAGAAACGAAGGATGGAAGGAAGGAAGGAAGGAAGGAAGGAAGGAAGGAAGGAAGGAAGGAAGGAAGAAGGGAGAAAATAAGGAAGGAAGGAAGGAAGGAAGGAAGGAAGGAAGGAAGGAAGGAAGGAAGGAAGGAAGGAAGGAAGGAAGGAAGGAAGGAAGGGAGAAAAGAGGAAGGAAGAAGGGAGAAAATAAGGAAGGAAGGAAGGAAGGAAGGAAGGAAGGAAGGAAGGAAGGAAGGAAGGAAGGAAGGAAGGAAGGAAGGAAGGAAGGGAGGAAGGAAGGAAGGAAGGGAAAAAAACAAGGAAGGAAGGAAGGAAGAAAGGAAAGGAGAAAAGAGGAAGGGAAGAAGGAAGGAGAGAGCAGGAGGAAAGAAGGAAGGAAGGGAGAAAAGAGGAAGGAAGGAAGGAAGGAAGGAAGGAAGGAAGGAAGGAAGGAAGGAAGGAAGGAAGGAAGGAAGGAAGGAAGGAATGGTAAAAAGAAGGAAGGAAAGAAGGAAGGAAGGAAGGAATGGTAAAAAGAAGGAAGGAAGGAAGGAAAGAAGGAAGGAAGGAAGGAGGGAAGGAGGGAAGGAAGGAAGGAAGGAAGGAAGGAGAGAGCAGGAGGAAAGAAGGAACAGGAGAATTAGGTCATTTTGACCCAAAGACAGTACAAAGATTAACTTCCTCCGTCCTGTAATTTCCCCCCAGGCTCGTCTGCCGGTCAAGTGGATGTCTCCGGAGAGCATCTTCGACTGCGTCTACACCTTCGAGAGCGACGTGTGGTCCTACGGCATCCTGCTGTGGGAGATCTTCTCTCTGGGTAACATTTACAGCTCTGTAGAAATGTTTTTTGTGATATCTGAGCTGATACTTTCATCCAGTCTGACTTGACTGGGGTCTTTGTTCGTGGCTGAGATGCAGAGGTCAAAAGTATTCACATTCATTACTCAGGTAGAAGTATAGATACTAGAGTTTAAAAATACTCCTGTAGAAGTTGAAGTATCAACTCAAGTTTTTTACTCAAGTAAAAGTATAAAAGTACTGGTTTCAAAACTACTTAAAGTATAAAAGTAAAAGTAATGTAAGGGGGAAAAAAGCCATTAAGGACAAAAGCCATTGAAAATGAATGAATCTTAGTATAATGCAAATATATTAAAGAACCATATATGTGTACTATTGAGCATTAACATGTGTTTCAGAGAGCAGGAGATATGATGACTAGTTGCCTATAAGTATTGTAATGGTGCAAAAAGTCCAACTTCAGAGGCATGTTATCATTTATCCTAACCTTTATTGGAATGTACATCCAAGTTTAGTTGCAGGAATCTGAGGGAACGGATGTAAGAACAAAACTGGACAAGAACATCTGAAACAACCACAACCAAATTCACTCTATCCGGATGGAGCAATTTAACTGGATAGTTTTTATTAAAGGCCGAAATGAAATAGAGTAATGAGGCTGTTTTTAAAATGTAAGGAGTAAAAAGTACAGATAATTGCAAGGAGTAAAAGTAAAAAGTCGTCTGAAAAATAATTACTCCAGTGAAGTATAGATAACCAAAATTTCTACTTAAGTAAGGTAACAAAGTATTTTTACTTCGTTACTTCACACCTCTGCTGAGATCACACTCGCTGACGTCACTCAGGAGAGTAGAGTAATGCAGCGTATTGACCGAGGAACCATCACGTGAATCCATTATCCGTTCAAGTGTCTGTGTTCGGTGTCGTTGCAGGAAATAGCCCGTACCCGGGGATGCAGGTGGGCTCGGCCTTTTACAGGATGATTCAACAAGGCCACAGGATGAACAGGCCGGATTTCGCCCCCATCGACATGTGAGTCGTTATGATCCCAGACAAGCTTTAAAATGTGATTTAAAACACTAATTTTTTAATATAATGGCAGCAAAGCCTCTAAAAAAAGGAAAAAAGTTGGAAGTTGGAGTTGCTGACGATAAAAAAAACTGAAAACTAAAGTGTTATTAAAAAGAGGAGCATTGGCAACAAGTCAGCGTTGACTATTTTAGAGTCTCAGAATTGCAACCTCATCAGCTACGGTGCATAATATCATCTAAAGACATCATTAATAAAGTGGAGAAATCTCTGTACGCACGGGTCCTGGCTCAAAAAGGGTCTCCGACAGCACGATTATGCGGTGAAATCGCTTGACCGTGCTCAGCAGTTTTAAATTTCCACCGTGCTCAACAGAAACCGAGATCCACCATCAGCGTTTCTGAGTCCTGATGACGACACGATCCAGAAATGCCGCCACCGCCTCCTGGCCAGAGCTCCTTTCAAATGGGCCGAGGCAAAGTGGAAAACTTTCCTGTGGTCAGATTTAATTGACACGGGAAACCGATGCGCGCTGTATCCCCTGCACCGAAGACGAGAGGGATCGTATGGCTCATCATCAGCGCTGCAGCCGAGCTGCATTAGTGCCTCCACATCTGGACGTAAAACAATCCACACAACGTCGATGTCGGGGAAGGCTTTGCATCTTTCAGCAAGATAACGCTAAACCGCACACTTCATCCATTAGAAATGTTTCGTAGAGGAAGTGTCTGGGTGCGAAACTGGCCTGACTGGACTGGACTTTTCAACAGTTTCAAACATTTTCTTGCCACTCCTGGATTATGGCGATGTTGTTTATACCAACGCCTCTGCTCACTCCTTACAGGACTGTCTCAGAAAACTAGAATATTGTGATAAAGTTCTTTATTTTCTGTAATGCAATTAAAAAAACAAAAATGTCATACATTCTGGATTCATTACAAATCAACTGAAATATTGCAAGCCTTTTATTATTTTAATATTGCTGATTATGGCTTACAGTTTAAGATTAAGATTCCCAGAATATTCTAGTTTTTTGAGATAGGATATTTGAGTTTTCTTAAGCTGTAAGCCATGATCAGCAATATTAAAATAATAAAAGGCTTGCAATATTTCAGTTGATTTGTAATGAATCCAGAATGTATGACATTTTTGTTTTTGTAATTGCATTACAGAAAATCACAATATTCTAATTTTCTGAGACAGTCCTGTACATCTACTGGATGCTGTATCTTTGAGATTCATAACTGGTTGTAAACCCCTCACACATCCCTGGTCCTCACTTTCCATCCGTGGAACCCCCCACTGGTGTCTATCTGTCTATAAATTCATCATTGGACAACTCCCCTCCTATTTGTCCACATACTTGACACAGAAACGGTCTGATCGTAGCCTCCGGTCCCTGGATTACATCTCATTTGCCCCTCAGTCTGTACTGAACTTGGTAAAAAGGCCTGGAACCTGGAACAGAAGCTGAAGCTGTCCAGTTTTATGTCGCTAGCGGACTTCAAATTACTTGTAGGAAGACTGGTGAGACAGTCAGTGGGGGTCTTTAACTAGTTCCTTTTCTACTTAATTTTATTATTATTAATTATCTTGCGTTTCTATTTTGTTTTTGTCTCTTGTACGTTAGTAGTAGTAGTAGTTTATTTGGTCGATCAGTTTCAATTGATACAATACATTGCATTTCATTTCCTTTTGTAGGAAAGAAATAATAAAAAAAAAGAAGTAAGGAATAAACCGACCAAAGGGTGTAGGCTGAAGCCTAAGCTTATTGTGCCTACCCTTTTTAACGTTCAGTTAGTCCAGGGGTCGGCAACCCGCGGCTCGAGAGCCGCATGCGGCTCTTTAGCGCCGCCCTAGTGGCTCCTGGAGCTTTTTCAAAAATGTTTGACTTTTTTTTTCCTTTTTTTTCCTTTTTTCTTTTTTCTTCTTTTATTTGCTTTTTTCTTCTTTTTTCACTTTTTTTTCTTTCTTTTTTTCACTTTTTTTCTTCTTTTTTTTGATTTTTTTCTTCTTTTTTCCACTTTTTTTTCTTCTTTTTTTTGCCTTTTTCTTCTTTTTTTTCTTCTTTTTTTCTCTTTTTTCTTCCTTTTTCTTCCCTTTTTAATCTCAAGATTTCGACTTTTTTTCTCGACATTTCGACTTTTTTCTCGAAATTTTGACTTTTTTGTCGACATTTAAACTTTTTTCTCAACATTTCAACTTTTTTCTCGACATTTCAAATTTTTTTTCAACATTTCGACTTTTTTCTCAGGATTGTACTTCAACATTAATCTCGACATTTCGACTTTTTTCTCGACATTTCGACTTTTTTCTCAACATTTTGACTATTTTCTCGACATTTCGCCTTTTGCCATTTGCCTTCATTCTAAGGCTTATACATACAAGACTTTTCATTTATTGCGGCTCCAGACATATTTGTGTTTTTGGTCCAATATGGCTCTTTCAACATTTTGCGTTGCCGACCCCTGAGTTAGTCTGTAACTTTGTTTTTTGCTGCTGCTTCTACCTGAAACAGGTCTCTCTTGAAAAATTTAGACCCAATGTGGTCTCAATGAGATTTTACCTGCATAAATAAAGGTTAATAAAAGTAAAATAAAAAATGTGCTCCATCACGCAGTAAAGAGACTCCAATCGGACTAAAAATGGGATAAAATGTTCTGTTGGGAATAAACAACAGGGTTTTTTCAGATTTGCAACTCATTGTATTCCATTTTTAGTTTAAACTTAACAGAGTCACAAGGTTTTTTGTTGTATAAAGTGACAACAAAGAATGCATTTAGTGATTATTTTTATTTACAGCTCCTGATTGTTGCTTTACGGCGGCATGTAAGGGCCATTGTCGAATGAAATGAATAGAAGTGATGAATGATTAGGAAAAAACAAACCAACTGCTCCATAAGAAAAGTGTCCAGGAGTTAAACAGATGTTGCTGTAAAGTTCAGAAGAAAGAAATGTGGAGCTCCGGAGCAGCGTGTAGGTGCGAGAACAGCAGCGATTATATCAGATAAACGCTTTCTAATGTGATTAGTGCGGCAGCAGAAAACCACGCGACACATTACACCGCTGCAGCTCCTCACCTTCCCATGATATTCCCTTAATCCCGTATTTGTTCCTATTCTTGGAACCGTGTGTGTTTCATAACTCACCAGTCTTATGAGAACCACATGATCTGTTGGATGAATATGTTCATTTGTGTCTGAATCTCCACCTGCTGATTTCCTTTACAGGAAAAAGTAAAAATACAAAAACATTTTCTTTTTTTATCACTGTTCTGGGTTATGAGGTGAGGTTAGAACCTGAGGGCCGGAACTTCTGACGTGGTCGGAGTTGTTTAATATTAACAAAAGAACTGATAGGCGGGAAAGAAAAAACCTACAACTAGAAAACTAAGGGGAAGGAAGACTCACAGACGGGGGCCGGGAATTTAGATGGATAGGGCCGGGAATCAGAAAAACAGGGCAGAGAATCAGAAAAACAGGGCCGGAAATCAGAAAAACAGGGCCGGAAATCAGAGAAACAGGGCCAGGATTCAGAAAAACAGGGCCATGAATCAGAAAAACAGGGCCGGGAATCGGAAAAACAGGGCTGGAAATCAGAAAAACAAGGCCGGGAATCAGAGAAACGGGGCCGGGAATCAGAAAAACAGGGCCGGGAATCAGAAAAACAGGGCCGGAAATCAGAAAAACAGGGACGGGAATCAGAAAAACAGGGCCGGGAATCAGAGAAAAAGGGCAGAAAATCAGAAAAACAGGGCCAGAAATCAGAAAAACAGGGTGAAGAATCAGAAAAACAGGGCCAGGAATCATAGAGACGAGGCCGGGAATTAGAAAAACCGGGCCGGAAATCAGAGAGACAAGGCCAGGAATCAGAAAAAAAGGGCCAGGAATCAGAAAAAAAGGGCCGGGAATCATAGAGACGAGGCCAGGAATTTCAACAGACAGGAATCAGACCAATGGGGTCCGTAGTCAAACAAATGCAATAGTCTAACGTGATTAATATCCGGCTTTACTTCTTGTTTCCAGGTGTAGAAACTAACCTCTCACCTTTTGCAGGTACGACATGATGCTTTCCTGCTGGAACGACGACCCCTTGAAAAGACCGTCGTTCAGAAAACTGGTGGAGAGAACGGAGCTGCTGCTGTCTGAAAACACCAAGAACGTAAGCAGCCGGCGTTTCCCCATCTCCCTCCCTCCCTCCCTCCCTCCCTCCAACCTATCGCTCACTGTTTCCCTTTCCAAGAAACGCCGACTTGACCAGAGGTGTCAAAAGTATTCACATTCATTACTCAGGTAGAAGTATAGATACTAGAGTTTAAAAATACTCCTGTAGAAGTTGAAGTATCAACTCAAGTTTTTTACTCAGGTAAAAGTATAAAAGTACTGGTTTCAAAACTACTTAAAGTATAAAAGTAAAAGTAATGTAAGGGGGAAAAAAGCCATTAAGGACAAAAGCCATTGAAAATGAATGTATCTTAGTATAATGCAAATATATTAAAGAAGCATATATGTGTACTATTGAGCATTAACATGTGTTTCAGAGAGCAGCAGATATGATGACTAGTTGCCTATAAGTATTGTAATGGTGCAAAAAGTCAAACTTCAGATAGGGCTGGGCGATATATCGAGATTTTAATATATATCGATATATTTTCAAACGCGATATGGTACGAGACAATATCGTTTATATCAATTTAAAAAAAATAAATAAAATACATTTTTTTTTTTTTTTATGATTTTGATATAGCTTATTTTGTAACAAATTGACTTGAATGTTTTATTTGAGATTTGCACAAATGTTTTGTTATTTGCACAACTGTCAACCTCAGTGGAAAAGTCTGCCTGTTACTGTCTACATTGTATTAATTACAGTGTATTTTAATTTAATTGTTATGCAGGAAATAGATATTTGTTTTATTTTATTCAAGAAACATTTTTATTCTATATATGCAGGCAGTTTATTTTATTTCATTTGTTTTATACATTTTGATATTGTGCAGACCTCTGTTAATAAATGTACCTGTGTGACATTTGGCACGAGGCTTTGTATTAAAACTGAGGGTTTGCCTCAGAAAAAAATGAAGCTAACAGAGATGCTATGCTATAATGCTTTGGGGGAAACCCCAATTATGTCACAGAAAAAATATCGATATATATCGAGTATCGCCATTCAGCTAGAAAATATCGAGATATGACTTTTGGTCCATATCGCCCAGCCCTAACTTCAGAGGCATGTTATCATTTATCCTAACCTTTATTGGAATGTACATCCAAGTTTAGTTGCAGGAATCTGAGGGAACGGATGTAAGAACAAAACTGGACAAGAACATCTGAAACAACCACAACCAAATTCACTCTATCCGGATGGAGCAATTTAACTGGATAGTTTTTTTTAAAGGCCAAAATGAAATAGAGTAACAAGGCTGTTTTTAAAATGTAAGGAGTAAAAAGTACAGATAATTGCGTGAAAATGTAAGGAGTAAAAGTAAAAAGTCGTCTGAAAAATTAATTACTCCAGTGAAGTATAGATAACCAAAATTTCTACTTAAAGGAGCCGTCTGTAAGAAATGTCCAAAACTGGTACTGCAGTCACTTTCAAAATATTGTTGAGCGGCGTGTACCCTCCCCCTCCTCCCCCCGACCAGAGGTTGCCAGGTAGGCTGCAGAATGCAGCAGGAACGTAGGCTGCCATGGCTGCGATAATTAGAGCCGAGCTGGCAACCCGGATGCCGAAACAATACTGACTTGGTGATTGGGAGATAGGTGGAGGGTGGAGCTTCAGAAACAATACTGACTTGGTGATTGGGAGATAGGTGGAGGGTGGAGCTTCAGGCCAAAACAAAAAATGACAACATAAACATCAGTTGAGGGCTGCAACTCCTCTTTTTAAACTGGAATATCCTGGCTTGAGTGCTGTTGTCAGTGACATAAGTATTTGAAATTAACATGATTTTTAAATGTCTGTTGACATATCGGGGTCATTTTATGATTCGTTCTATTATTGCTCTTACATACAGCTCCTTTAAGTAAGCTAACAAAGTATTTGTACTTCGTTACTTGACACCTCTGCTGAAATCTGCTCTTCCTCAGGTGTACCTGACGCTCAGCGACGGCCCCGGCGCCCCGGAGCAGCAGAGGGCGCCGTCGCGGCGGCTGAGCTCCGTGTGCAGCACGACGGCCCCCACCCAGCCGCTGCTGCAGCACACGGCCGACGTCTTCCAGGACTACGTCTGACGCAGCGCTGCAACACATGTACATACCCCCCCCAAACCCCCCCACCGGCCTCGCTGTTCACCCTCACCCCCACTCCGGACTGGATATCCATTCAAACTGACTCCCACATGCTGGCACTCCTGCTTCCTCTCTCTCTCTCTCACACACACACACACACACACACACACACACACACACACACACACACACACACACACACACACACACACACACACACACACACACACACACACACACACACACACACACACACACACACACACACACACACACACACACACTGTATATATATATATACCAGTCAGCAGTGGCTTTCAGCTACTTCGGTGTATTGATCTTCATTGTAGGTATTTCAGGTGCACGTCCAACTCCTGCACTAATATCCATCAGATACATCGAGCCTTCAGCAACGAGGAGAGTTTTCTGGCTCCGATTCAGACCTCGATTACGCCTTTGAGATGCTTTTATGAAAACAAAGGCTGCAGGAGCAGATGAGGCGTGCCGCATTTGTTTTTCCTATTCTGCTGGAACGGTTTTTGACATTTTGAGAGATTTACATTTGTCTTGTTGAGAATTACAGGACTGTCTCAGAAAATTAGAATATTGTGATTTTCTGTAATGCAATTACAAAAACGTCATACATTCTGGATTCATTACAAATCAACTGAAATATTGCAAGCCTTTTATTATTTTAATATTGCTGATTATGGCTTACAGTTTAAGAAAACTCAAATATCCTATCTAAAAAAATTAGAATATTCTGGGAATCTTAATCTTAAACTGTAAGCCATAATCAGCAATATTAAAATAATAAAAGACTTGCAATATTTCAGTTGATTTGTAATGAATCCAGAATGTATGACATTTTTGTTTTTTTAATTGCATTACAGAAAATAAAGAACTTTATCACAATATTCTAATTTTCTGAGACAGTCCTGTATACCAGTCAGCAGTGGCTTTCAGCTACTTTGGTGTATTGATCTTCATTGTAGGTATTTCAGGTGCAACGTCCAACTCCTGCACTAATATCCATCAGAAACATCGAGCCTTCGGCGGCGAGGAGAGTTTTCTGGCTCAGACCTCGATTACGCCTTGAGATGCTTTTATGAAAACAAAGGCTGCAGGAGCAGATGAGGCGTGCCGATGCAGCGACGACGTTTCTGCGTCGCATTTGTTTTTCCTATTCTGCTGGATCGGTTTTTGACATTTTGAGAGATTTACATTTGTCTTGTTGAGAATTATATAAGAAGCAAATAATAATAAGAAAAAAAAAATCCCAACATGTCTTAAGGTAGTCGTTGTCACTGTTTTTTTGGGTTCTTTGATCAAAGTTATCTTGTCTTGGAAGAGAAACGATGAGCCGGCATGCGAGCAGTGATTCTGAATAAAAATAAAGCAAAGCCGTACGTAACATACATACCAATCCACACCTGTGCGTCGTAGCTTTGAATACTGTGACTAACTGCTGTATTCCTGTACGTAACTTTACTCTGCTGAGAGAAAACCACTGAGGCCAGGGGTTTATAACTGATCGTGTGCTTTGTATTGTCAAGGATGTATGCAATGTAAATACCATAGATATGTGCCTTTAGATCTGTTTTTTTTAAATATTGAATGCGTTTGTTTGTGACAGTGATGAGGGTGGACAGAAGAGAGAATAATCTGCCCTCTGGTTTTGAGGTTCTTGCAGTTTTGATACAGTTGGTTGAATTGTAATAATAAAGTACCTGTGATGGTGGAACTGAGTGGAAAGTGTCTGTGAATGATTAAAAAAGAAAAGATAAGTGCCTACAAAAAAGAAGAAGGAGAAAGAAAAAAAAATAGATAGAAGAGTGGTATTTTTGTTTGTTTCTTTGTTATAAATATGTGTATAGATCAGGGGTCGGCAACCCAAACTGTTGAAAGAGCCATATTGGACCAAAAACACAAAAAACAAATATGTCTGGAGCCGCAAAAAATGTAAAGTCTTGTATAATCCTTAGAATGAAGGCAACACATGCTGCATGTTTCTATATTAGTTAGAACTGAGGGAGGATTTTTTTTTCATTATGCACTTCAAGAAAAAAGTCGAAATGTTGAGAAAAAAGTAGAAATGTTGAGAAAAAAGTTGAAATGTCGAGGAAATAGTCAAAATTTCTTGAAAATAGTTGAAATGTCGAGATTAAAAAGGAAAGGAAAAAGGAAGAAAAAAGAAGGAAAAAAAGAGAAAAAAGAGGAAAAAAGGGAAAAAAGAAGAAAAGAAGGGAAAAAAGGAGAAAAAAAAGGTCAAACATTTTTGAAAAAGCTCCAGGAGCCACTAGGGCGGCGCTAAAGAGCCACACACTCTAGAGCGGCGGGTTGCCGACCCCTGTTATAGATAGATTGGTGTTCAGTAAGTCAACGTAATTGTATTAACAGCGAGGGGCAGGTATCATAAGTTTTCTTCTTCCTGCTCCTTTTCTTTCGCGGTGATAATGTGTACTTCATGGAATTTTGTACAACATTATTAATGGAATAAATGAAATGAAATGAAATGATTGCTGGAGATCCGGACATGATGGCAGCAGAGGGGGGTCGTGCTTAATATTTGCAACTGTTTTTATTTTCAAATTGACCAAGAGGGGATGGGGGGATTATAATTGCAAACATTTTTGCTTCAAAATATTGATTATTATTATTACATTTGACTTTGGGGTAGATAAAAGGAGCACAGTTCAAGAGCAGAAGACGGGATATACATACATACATACATACAGTACAGGTAAGCATAGCACCATTTTACACTGAATACTGGTGTTCTTAGCTTTGTGTATGTGTACAGTATACTAGAACTAGACTCTTCAGAACAAAACCGTGGTAGAAAAGTGATTGGTGTATCCGTGTGGGAGGGCAGGGAGGAGGCCGTCCCATTTCAATGAACCAAGACTTGCAGTTTCATCAGCTTTTTGAACCCTTTCCGCCCCCCAAGCCCGTTATCAAACATGCACACCAAAACTGCAAAAACTGGACTTTTTGTAAAGACATAATTAAAAATAGCTAAAAATGCAGAACCTGTAAGAAAACAAAGTCGTAAATGTGAATGAGAACGATTTTCTTGCAGACCCTTCCTTTTTTCTTCATAACGAAACCAGTCAAAATGTTCTCCATAACGAACAGTTTCAACATCCATGAATGTCTTTTTAACACCTTTACATTCTTTGGGCTGGGTATCAGTGCTGCGAAGCATAAACATCTCAGCTTTTGAAGGGGATACCTCGAGTACAAGCTACCCCGTAAAGTTTGTACACTTGCCATAAGATGGATAAAAGACGATTCATCCAAAAAAAAACAAAAAAAAACACCATTAACGGGATATGCCAACTACTTGAGAATTTTCTTATTTGCCATTGAATCCAGTTATGTACACCATTCTCCTTTGTGCATCCAATGACCCAATCTAAGTTTAGCATATTGGGAGTGGATTGCTTCACCTAACATAGGTGACAAAAATAAATCCAAGTATTCTTTGTTTAAATGTTATGACAGTACATTTACTTTATGTGACAATAACTATGTAAAATGAGACAAAGCAATCTAAACAAATGCATAAAAGGAACTATATTTTGGTGGAGCATTACTACTTCTTCTGGGTAGTGAATGCCTCGATCAGCAGTGTTGCTAAGCAACGCGCCATCATAGTTTTAGCCAGTTATACAGTACAGACCAAAAGTTTGGACACCATGTTTTTGACTGAGAAGGTGTGCCCAAATTTTTGGTCTGTACCAGAGGTCGGCAACCCAAAATGTTGAAAGAGCCATATTGGACCAAAAACACAAAAAACAAATATGTCTGGAGCCGCAAAAAATGAAAAGTCTTGTATGTATAAGCCTTAGAATGAAGACAACACATGCTGCATGTATCTATATTAGTTATAACTGGGGGAAGATTTATTTTTTCATTATGCACTTCGAGGAAAAGTCGAAATGTTGAGGAAAAAAGTCGAAATGTCGAGATTTATGTTCAAGTACAATCTCGAGAAAAAAGTCAAAATGTTGAGAAAAAAGTCAAAATGTTGAGAAAAAAGTCAAAATTTTGAGAAAAAAGTCAGAATGTCGAGATTAATGTTCAAGTACAATCTCGAGAAAAAAGTCAAAATTTTGAGAAAAAAGTCAAAATGTTGAGAAAAAAGTCAAAATTTTGAGAAAAAAGTCGAAATGTAGAGAAAAAAGTTGAAATTTTGAGATTAAAAAGGAAAGGAAAAAGAAAAAAAAGAAAAAGAGAAAAAAAAAGAAAAAGAGAAAAAAAGAAAAAAAAGAGAAAAAAAAGAAAAAGGAAAAAAAAGGCCAAACATTTTTGAAAAAGCTCCAGGAGCCACTAGGGCGGCGCTAAAGAGCTAAAGCTCTAGAGCCGCGGGTTGCCGACCCCTGGTCTGTACTGTACGTCATCGTCCAGAATAAAGCTCCACATATAGAACTGGTCGTAAGATTGTCGTCTCATTTTAAAAAACGTCTCCACACAAGATTAATACACAATTAACAAATAACTGAAAATAAAAACATCTGTGAAGTTTTTAGTTTATTCTGTCATGAGACAAAGCTCGACTATCAGGAGTCTAGTCAGACTGGGTCATCCGATGCACAATTGTGTCCTTTTTATCAAACTTTTACATCTAAAATCCCCAAAATGTTGGCGTATCCCTTTAAAATGATCCACTACTTAGTCGTATTTTAGCCTACATTTTAGTTTTTCTCAAAGGGTTAGTATTAAGAGAGCTGACTGGTGTTTATTGCGTTACTGTAATAGGTGGTTTATGAATCTGTCTGGTCGACAAGAACAACAGTCCCCGTCTTCTTCAACCACTACTCTGCATGGCCTAATAACATCTCTAGCTTTTTCAGTCACACATCTCGTTTTCCATATGAAAATATAAAGGGTTACAGTGACAGTTACCATGCACACGCAGCCTCTCCTACACACACATGTATTTAACTTCCCGCAACACAAGACTCGCACATCATTTAGTCCAACCGGAGTGGACGTTTCTCGAAAAATTACTTCTTTATACTGCAACGCAAGAACTGATTGGCTATCGCCAGGGGAAACCAATACTGACCCCCGAGTGATACAAGAAGTAGGATCAAGGAAAGGAGATGGTACATTCACACAAGCAACACCCACGCTGCGCCTCGCTTCCCACACTCAGACTAAACAACACATTCACAAAAAAGCTCCTTTGCCAACTGTTGCTCTCCTTCAATCCAAGGCTTTTCTTCTTCTTCTTTTTTTTTTTTCTCCGTTTGATATGGCTTATCACTGTAGTACGCGGGACTGAGCCAAGATCCAATTCTGTCTTTATAAAGATGGACCTGGGCCCAGTCCTGGTTTCAACTGCTGTTTGGGAACTGAGACAAGTGAAGTTGAACTGCATGAGAGTTTCTGAGTCCTGGGAAAAGACAGAAGGATGAAACACTGATGAACCAGTAGACCATGAGACGGGCAGTAGGAAACCACTTTAAAAGTCTTTAAAAGTCCAATCAGGACGAAAGCAGGAGGGTTTTCATTAGTATTTGATTCACTATAGTTCAACAATCCCCTTCAAATTTGAAGAAAACAGTATTTATACTCCTCTCCGTGGAGTTCGTGGAGTTCCCCCCCTGAAATCTTGGATTTCTAGGAGGATACAAAAGTAGTTTGTTTTTCGTTTAACCCTTCTGTTGTCCTCGGGTCAAAATGACCAAAATGACTGTGTTAAAAAAAACAAAAAAACGTAAATCGTTTAATCGATTTTTTAACTTGAAATTTAACTTCCCCAGCTAGGGCAAGTAAGAGGAAGAGATGTCAATTCTGCCCTCAAAAGAAGGAATATACTGTGTGCTGCAGGTGTAATAAATAACTGCAAAAGGCTGCGCACTTGCATACTGCCCTATACGTGCTAATTAGTTGAATGGGATGTTATATTTCATATTATACATTATCAAAAATTGTTCAGTGGAGAAAAAAAAGGAAACTGAGTCATTGGGATGAATAAAAAATGCATTCAAAACTCCCTTTTTGCACATTTCTTTCTTTACCTATAGAAGTAAAGACGATGAAAAAGAGGGAAAACTTAAGCATTCACACATTTTGTGATGAAGCAAGATGAAATTTGGTATTTAAAAGTCAATTAAGCTGCTTATAATGGGGGTTTACTGAAAACTGGTCATTTTGACCCAGAGGACACGGGGTTTATTCCGAAAATGAGGACAACAGGAGGGTAAAAACCTGCATCAATTTTATCGTTTTTCCCCTGGTCTTCGCAGCATCACCGTCTAATCCTTCCTGGTCTGTTTACAGACTGAGGCAGAAGCGAAAAAACGTTCCACATTCCTGAGAGAACAAGTACCGTCCGGCAACTTCAAACCCTTTACTAAGTCAAATACTTTACGACACAAGGGGCCACGCACGCGCACACACACACACGCACGCACGCACACACACACACACTCAGATACACACACGCACAAGCTTGCTCATGCACACGAGGATTGTATTCTCAACACGCGTTAGCTCACAGAACCACACCACGGATTACAAACAACTAGGTCTGACAGTGACTTACTGTACACAACCAAATCAAGTGCTTAAGTTTTCAGTTTGAGGATATACTGTTTGTTACGTATAGGGCTCTCCAACTGTTAAAAAATAATCCCTACTATATACACACGCTCTAATGTTTGAGGGGTAATAATATCTTGTTGGAAAATATATATATTTATATATATATGCTTTGAATAGTTTGTTTGAAATAAAAAAACAAAAAAACAAAAGAAAAACATAATTCACTGTTGTTGGCACTTGGAATCACTAAACCCGTTACACGTACAGTAATCATCCTGCAAATAATCCAGTTAAACTGTCATCTAGTTTCTTTTCAAACATAGTTTTTCTAATTACAAAGTTAAACGATCTGTTATTGTCTTAGAGACACAGTGTTTCAAAGCAACATCCACAAAAAACACCCAAGCCCGACCAATATATACTTTTTTTCTTTTTTAAAACACACCGACAAATCTTTAAAGCCTCATTCTGGACATTTCTTTTTCTTCTTTTTTTTTTTGTTTAAGAGGAGGGGGAGGGGGGTCTTCGAGAGCATGTCATCGCTCTTAAAACACTTAAAAGTAAAAAGTCATCTTTCAAAAGCGACTAATAAAAGCTTACACAGTTACTCTTTTCCATGCAGTCATATAAAATACTACATTTCTGTTTTCTGTTAGGCTATACTTGGATATTTACAAGTTTGTTTGTTTTTTTATCATACAGTAAATCTGTACATGGTCAGTCCACTTTGTGACACCCTTGAAAAGAGTCTGCCGTTACTATTGTGATCTCTTTTTTTATTCCAGGTCTCCACGGAGACCGGATCTCCATCACAACTCTGCATCCGGTGAGAGGAGGTGGGATTTCATCCCTCCGTTTTACCATGACGACGGTCTTTGGCGAGTTCCTCGTTGGACTCGCTGATTTTCCTCTTTCCTATGATTCATTTCTTTTAGACAGAAAAATTGAGGAGAAGAGGGTTGGGGCAACTTGTTTTTTGTTGGGTTTTTTTTGCGGAAAAGGGACGTTTGTGGCAGCCGCGCGACCGAAACAAACGTACGCAGCATCTGCTTTAAGAGGTTTCCGTTCAGCAGCTCCTCCTGGCGTTGTTTCCCCCCCAGGCTTCATTGCGGGTGGTTGCTCACGCTGTCAGTCCTGTGTGACGACGAGGATTTCTGCTGTTTCTGGGTCTGGGGTTTGAGCTGGTGCCTCTGGTGATGAGATTGTTGCTGCTGCTGCTGTTGCCGTTGATGTTGCTGCTGTTGTTGCTGCTGTTGCTGCGACGGTTGTTGTTGTGATTGTTGCTGCTGCGGCTGTTGTTGCTGCTGTTGTTGTTGCTGTTGTTGCTGTTGTTGTTGCTGCTGCTGCTGCTGCTGCTGCTGCGGGTGCGTCGCCTGGGTGAAAGCTCCTTGTTGCTGGAGTGGGAAAGCTGCCTGCAGAATCAGCTGGGTGGATTGGTTACCGTGGAGAAGACGTGTGCCCTGACAGCAAAACAATGCAGTTGTTTTAGAGAATGAAGCCACTACTGTATTACACCGTTGCCTAACTGCATGCCACGCGAGCGAGCGTCAGCGACAAAAACAATTCCATTGCTTTATTTTCTATTGGACTGTCCTAACTGGCCGCAAGCGACGCAGCGCGACGTTTTGAGCTGGACTTTTGTTGGACGACCTGCTTCTATTTTCTTCCTGTCGCTCGCGTTAAAAGCCGGTTGAAAGCGCTGTAGGAAACCGTCATTTCAATACAAGATCCTCAATAAAGTGGCAGCTGGCTGGAGGGAGATCGCCAGGGAGCTGGAAGGTTCTGATAAGATAATAAGATATAATAATAATAATAAGATAATATATAATGATAATAATATAATAATAGGATAATATTTCTTTCTGCCACTTTATTGAGGTTTTTGTAGTGAAATGAGGAGGTATCATAGAGATTCCTACAGCGCTTTCAACCGGCTTTCAACGCGAGTGACAGGAAGAAAATAGAAGAACATTTAAATATCACAATATCAAACTTGTTTTCTGTTTAGAAAGTACAAACGTAGGAAGATTACAAGTACTCACCCATCTTTCACTTGTCTCTTTACTCTTTTAGGAGTTATTTTAGGAGTTTCTTTCAGGAGCGCACGGGCAGGTGAATAAAGGCTGATTTATGGTTCCGCGTAAAATCGACGGCGTAGCCTACGGTGTAGGGTACGCGGGGACGCGCACCGTTAGGCGCGTGTCTCCGACTAGCCTATGCCGTAGGGTCTGCGTTGGTGTAACGCGGAACCATAAATCAGCCTTTTAAAAAGCGAGTTTCATCTGTCAATCAAAATAACGTGGGGGCTCATAACGCGTTCAGTGTGGACAGAGAGCGTCCGATGCCACGCAGTGCGACGCGACAGTCGGACGCTCGCGTGCAGTTAGGACAGGCTGTTAGAGATGTCCCGGTCCGATCACGTTGTTTCAGACTTGAACGAAATGGGACGTTGCCTCCCGATCAGGGATCAGATATATATTTTATTCTCATTATTTTGATCAGCGCATCAATCAGACGATGGAAAAAATGCTTAATGACTGGTGTATCAACAAGCAACGGGACTAATGAAGATGTTAGCTAAGTTACAACGGTGACTGAAAACAGAACGAAGCTGGCGTCTGTGACTGCGTTTACATGCAGTCAATAACCCTTTTAAAACCGGAATATTAGCAATAACCCGAATTTTGACTCGATGTAAACGTAGTCTGTGTCGTCTTCCTAAGCTGAGTGTGATGGACACCCTGCTACCGCGAGGAAGATTGTAGGTCACTTTAAACACAAACATTTTATCCTTTAAGCCAGAAAAGGACAGTAAGAAAGACTACAGTCTAAAAAGCACATTACTGGCCTTACTTTATGACCCTGTGGCACTTTTATTTCCTTATTTGTTTACGTGCCTGCTGGGTATTTTAAGTTGAGCTGCTGTTTTTATTTAATTCAAATTTGCACTATTTCTACTAGTTAATAGTTGTACTATTATTACTTGATCGTTCAGGCGACTTCAAAGAGAAGTGCTGAATAGAATATAAATGGGGGACAAACCGGATCTGTTTACTTTGCATTTGTTCATTTTTTTAACGTGTTACTAAAGTATCAGATCGGGACTCGGTATCGGCAGATACTCAAAATCAAATGACTCGGATCGGGGCCAAAAACCTGATCGGGACATCCCTATATTAAAACATTCCTGAAGCTTATGTATCCTCGCAAGTATTTAAGACAACAATTGAAATATTTCCTAGTCATCTACTTCAATTATGGACAGATTGTGCCCTCTCCTGGTACCTGGAGGAATTGCTGCTGCTGCTGCTGCCCCTGCTGGCTGCTCTGCGCCACCACAGCCGTCTGGTTCTGGCCGTCAGGCTGGCACTGGGCTTGCTGGGCGGGTTGCAGAGTCAGGGTCTGTGTCTGCCCCCCCTGCTGGAGGAAAACAGAGGGATAGAGTCACAGAAAAGAATAAAGAGCAATAAAAATGTTTTCAACGTGACTTCTGTTTGAAGTTTGAAGTTTGTTTGTTTCTCATTCTTCTAGAGATGTATGACCAAATTTTTCCCACTAATGAATTTTAACCCTTTACAGGGAAAATTACCATATTTGGTCACTTTTAGTAGAACTATGATTATTACAAAAAAAGTTACAAAGTTAACAAAGGTCCTTCAATATTTTCCAATAATCCTGTATAAAATACTAGGAATTTTTAAATTTTAAGTATTCTATTGACTGCTGAATAAATGGTTAAGGGTTAAAATTAGTGTTGTCCCGATCGATTGGGCCCGATCACGGCATTTTCAGAACATCGGTATCGACCAAAAAAGTATCGGGACATACCTAGTTATTAATGTTTTTAATATATATTAAATCGTTTTATATATTGTTGCATTTAACGTCACTTCCGGCCGGAATTGACGGTAAGCGAAACTACCATGGTTTATATGTTTGAATTGTGAAATTTGATATACTGTATCAGGAGCCCAAAAAAGTGATCAGATCGGGAAAAATCGGGATTCGGCAGATACTCAAACTCAATTGATCGGGAGCTAAAAAAACCTGATCGGGACAACCCTACTTACTATGATTATTACAAAAAAAGTTACAAAGTTAACAAAGTTCCTTCAATATTTTCCAATAATCCTGAATAAAATACTAGGAATTTTTAAATTTTATGTATTTTATTTTACTGCTGAATAAATGGTTAAAGGAGCCGTCTGTAAGAAATGTCCAAAACTGGTACTGCAGTCACTTTCAAAATATTGTTGAGCGGCGTGTACCCTCCCCCTCCTCCCCCCGACCAGAGGTTGCCAGGTAGGCTGCAGAATGCAGCAGGAACGTAGGCTGCCATGGCTGCGATAATTAGAGCCGAGCTGGCAACCCGGATGCCGAAACAATACTGACTTGGTGATTGGGAGATAGGTGGAGGGTGGAGCTTCAGAAACAATACTGACTTGGTGATTGGGAGATAGGTGGAGGGTGGAGCTTCAGGCCAAAACAAAAAATGACAACATAAACATCAGTTGAGGGCTGCAACTCCTCTTTTTAAACTGGAATATCCTGGCTTGAGTGCTGTTGTCAGTGACATAAGTATTTGAAATGAACATGATTTTTAAATGTCTGTTGACATATCAGGGTCATTTTATGATTCGTTTTATTATTGCTCTTACATACAGCTCCTTTAAGGGTTCAAATGTCAGCTTTGGTGTGACATGTTTGGCCAGGGGAATCAAAGACCTGCGTGGACAGCACAGGCCAGACGGAGAACCAATCCGCTCCCGTGACTGCTCATACCTGCTGACCGCCGAAGGGGTTGTACGCCGTCACCACCTGCCCCATGAACATGGAGGTGGGAACCATCACTGCCCCGCACGGATGCATCGGAGCCGTCACCAGCTTGGTCACCAGCTGCTGCCCTGCTGGAAATCTGCAAAGAAGGGATTGAGGGAGAAAAGGAAAGAAATTAGCAGAAATATTGCGTTTGTGTGCATGTACAGTAGGGCTGAAATGATTCCTTGAATAATTTGAGTAATTCGATTACAAAAAATAATCGAGGAATTTTCTCTGGCTCGAGGAATCGTTTCATTTTGCAGCTCAAAGCAGGTATTTCGCTCGGACTACGTTTAATGCAGCACAACGCGCTGACGCCACGCACGTAAAGGTAGAAGAAAGAGGCGGTGGACATGTTTGGTTTTTGTAACATGCCATGCTCAGGCAATGAGTCTGCAATGGCCCAGACGGAGACACATGTAGCTCAGTGCTTAACTTTTATTTTTAATCCACTCTATATTCTTCTGGTCCGTTCTCCTATATGTTCCCCCTCTAACCCGGTACATACATAGGTTCCTCTAAACATCTGTTCCCGCTACAGTTTTAATTAAAAGAAAATGTGCTCCAACACAGCAGGTCTCATAATTTTATTTTGAACACTGCCAAAACTCTAAATCTTATAAAGACTTTAACGTAAAACTTAACTAGAACTTAAAATCAGCTTGACACAAATGAAAGTTCAATTGAAACATGTGGGAAAGACCTAAACTTTTAAGTGATGTGTGTTATCAGGTGTAATGGCATTTTTAGGTTAGAAATAAGAACATTTCTTGGTAAGATCCTTAGTTTTTGGAGTGAAGGCAGTGAATTAGGTCAACTGGTGTAAGCTCAGGGTTTTTAAATGCACAGCCATGAACCTACTGGATTATATAATTATATTTACCGCATTTTCTGGACTATGAGCCGCACCTGCATACAATCCACATGAGCTCTATTTTTTTTAAAAATAATTAAAAAAAAGATATACAAGCCGCAGATATTTATGTTGTTAGATTAGATATTTACTACCTGTAAAGAAGGATTTTGAACTGTAAATGATGTACATGTTTGTACCTAAATAGATCCTTTCCTAACAGTGTGTTTTAACACGGCAGCAACTTTGCTGATTAAAACGGGACAGAACCAAGAGAAAATAACCGGTATTTATTTATCTATTTATCTGTTTGAAATCTGCTTCTACCTACTTCTATCTGCTAAAGAAGAAGTAGTGTATTCTTCTTTGCATTTACTTTGTCTTAGTTTTGATTCTAATTCCAGTTAAAGCGCCCCGAGCGGTGGAAGAAAAATCCACAGAATAGCCGCACCTTTGTATAAGACGCATGGTTGAAAACCTATGAAAAAAGTAGCGGCTTATAGTCCAGAAAATACGGTAGTCTTAGTAATGTCAATTAACATCTAACATCTTATGTATATTTATAATTGCTCTTTAACTAAACAAAAATATGTTTTATCCGATTACTCGATTAATCGATGGAATTTTCAGTAGAATACTCGATTACTAAAATATTTGATAACTGCAGCCCTAACGTGCAGTATCACGGCTTTTAAAACTTAGATTCAGTCAGAAACGGAGGTGACGGGGGAGCAGTATTTCTACCTACCGGATCTGCCGGTCCTGCGTGAAGGTGGCCACCGCCGTGCCCTGCTGCGTGCTGTTCTGGGCCAGGCTGGTGCTGATCTGCAGGACGTTGGGCTGACCGGGCTGGGAGATCATCATGGTGTTGTAGAGCGGGGCCGACACCGAGCCCTGGTTCTGGGGCTGAGCCTGGCCGGACTGCTGGGTCTGTCTCTGGGGCTGCCGAGCAACGACACAACACAGAACCGCCAGTAAGTAGAAATCACATTTAATTTAAATACTTCTTGTGCTTTAGAGACATTTTTTCCCCTCAGTTAGGGACATTTGACACGACATGAGGAGACTGTAGTGGACTCATTGGGTTTTCTGTGTTGTAAGTTTGGATGCACAAAAATGTAAAGCCGATATGAAATATACTCCTTTATACCCCCCCTTCCCCAATAATAATAATAATTAAAAAAAAACAGTTATTGTATAAGTCCAATACAGTCCTTCTTTAACAATATCCAGTGTAGTTTTTGGTGTAAAATAATGAATTTAAACCATGTGGTTTGAAATAATTCACCATTGCAGTGAGATTCACTCACATAATTAACAACTTCCTCCTTTAGACCAATTCATTTTTTAACATTTATGCTTATATTTTCAGTACAATAACACAGTAAAGTAGTTGCCACTTTCTTTTCATCTATATATCATTGATTTTTACTGTCTGCATTACTTTTATACTTTTAAATGTTTTTATATGATCATTTTTATCTTGTACTCTTATTTGTTGATATTTTTATCTTTTTATTTTTCATTTGCCTACGACTCAGTGCAGTATTTTTACCTTTTTATATTCAACATTGCTTTTATCCTATCTTAGTAGTTGTTCTGTGGAGGAATTTAGAACTGAATTTTTGTCAGGGTTATGTATTATATCACTGCACTTAAATATTTGTGTTTTTTGTTTTATTTGCTGTTGTTGTTTCTCTATTTCTCATTGTTCTTGACATGTTTGTACTGTTACTGTGAAGCACTTTGAGCTGTGATTTTCGTATGAAAGGTGCTATAGAAATAAAGTTTATTATTATTATTATTATTATTATTATTATTATTAGTAAACGGTTTGTGCACCTCAATTTCCCAAAAACAGTTGATGACAGTAATTTACCTTTAAGAAACAGCAATATACTTTTCCCCATTGTGGCATTATTTCATTATTTAAAATTGAGCCGTGAAGAAAATCTGTGTAGACAATACTAATAACTAATAACTAATAATTGTGGATCCACCTTCAGCTGCAATGACAAACTTCTGGAGTTTATGCTCCATTCTTGTTTACGTTGCTTCAGCTCACGAGGAACTGATGGTCCAGCCACAGGATTTCAGTTGGATTGTGGTCTGAACTTTGATCGAGTCATTCCAAAACCTTGTTTTTTTTAATTTTTCAGTAATTCTGACGTAGATTTGATGCTGTATTGAGGATCACTGTCTTGCAGCATGAACCCATCTTGCTAGTTTCCCTCCAGAACTCAAACCATCACGCCTCCACTGCCGTGCTTCACAGTGAGTACAATGCATGGCTGCTGAAACTTCAATGCTTAACATGATCATTTAAAGCCAAACAACTCATGTGTACTTGAGACATTGCTTCAGAAGTCTTGTGGGTTATTCAGATGCAGCTTTGTGAACCTCAGTCTTGTAATTTTGGGACAGAAATAACTTTTATCCTGAAGAGCGTTCCAAGAAACCCGTTCTTTTTCAGCCCTCTAATGGGCCTTTATGGACTTCACGGACTCTGAACTGAACATATTAATAAGTGTTTGAGATGCAGCTCCTGGTTCCTGTATTTTGCTAAGGATTGTGGGGTTTTTAGTTGTTTTTTCCCCACTGCTTTTATCTATAATCCATTACAAACATTAATCAAATGCATTGGTCAAATTAAAAAGTGGATGTGCCAAAATGTCTTCAGTTAATGCAGACAAAACAGAAATATTAGTGTTTGGAGCAAGAAGGAAGATTAAACAGCAGCACTCAGCTTCACGCAGTAAAGCTACAGCCAAATAACCAAGCCATAAATCTGGGAGTGTTTCTGGACTCAGACCTGAACTTTAACAGCCACAATAACACAGTAGTAAAGTCAGTCTGTTATCACCTAAAGCAGTGGTGCCCAACGCCCGGGCTGCGGGTCATTTGGTACCGTTAACCACAATACATACAGTAACCATGGCAACCAAACCCAAGCTGTACATAAATACGGCATAAAATTTGCAAAGAAAACAAATCCTTATCAGCCAGGTGCTTTTTGTGTCAGTTAGGCTCCACTTTAGCATCCCGACACTCATTTAGTCTTGCAGACACAGTTTCTACTGCCGATAAACTTTAACCGTTAAAGTCCGAAGCGCCGGATGTTTACAAGGTCTCGGCTAGACGCCTTCAAAATAAAAGCACTAAATATCGGTCTTCTTAATATATAACAAATAAAATAAAAACCTGGCTTTAAATAACGTTAATGAGAAAACAAACATAAAAACACATTTATAGAAATACTAATATTAAAGGAAATTTACAATTTCCATTATTTTATTTTATTTTTCGAAAATGGTGTTTTATTATTATTTATTATTATTATTATTATTATTATTATTATTATTATTATTATTATTATTATAGAAAAAATACCACCGTTTTTAATGGCGATCTTGTCATTTTATTTAGTTTTTATCAGCTACACCTTTAGATTGGGCCGTGAAAATATTGTCAGACATAAAACCGGTCCTGGTACAGAAAAGGTTGGGGACCACTGACCTAAAGGACATCTGGGGGATTAAAGGGCTGATGTCTCGGCAAGACTTAGAAGAACTTGTGCAGCTTTTATCTTCAGCAGACTGGACTACTGTAACATTGTTCTCACAGGTCTCTCTAAAACACTCATCAACCAGCTGCAGTTAGTCCAGAACGCTGCTGCCCGAGTCCTCACTAAAACCAAGAAAGTGGACCATATAAGTCCAGTTCTTAGATCTTTACACAACCCTCTCTCTGTCCCAGAATAGATGTTAAATCCTGCTCTTGGTTTATAAATCTCTGAATGGTCTCGGAACAAAATACATCTCTGATCTGGTCCATGATGAACCAACCAGAACCCTCACACCTACTTTCTGTACCCAGAGTTAGAACCAAACACGGTGAGGCTTTTAGCTTTTATGCTCCTGTGGAACAAACTCTATAACTCTATGACACTTGTTTTTTTTTCTTTCTTCATGGCTTCCTTTAAAAAATAAATAAATAAATGAATAAATAAATAAATGCATGATTTGTGTTTATATTTGTATAATACTAAGATCAACATTAACTATTTTTCAACTATATATATTAAATATAGTATATAAATATAATTATAATTATATTTATTTTAATTAATTATAATTATAATAAATTAAACAGTTATAATTAACAGTTATAACAAATTATAATTAATTATAAATATATGTATAAATATAATTATTTATATTTATATTAAGTATATAGATATAATTATATAAATTATATACATTAATTTTTTTCTTTGAAATAAAAAAAGAGGGTTACTTCAGAAACCTGACTGCATATTGCTGTTTGTTGCAACCATGTGTAAAGTAGATTATACTACTACTTACTGATTACTTAATATTAAACTGATTTCAGCAGATGCTTTCAAAGCAGTTTAAAAGTTAGTGATGTGTGAAGTAAACATTTCTGTAATTAAGGTGGAAAAAACACATGTGACCTATTTATCATGCAATTTAAGCAGGACAAGGAAATATGTAAACATTTTAACGTCATCCGAACTGACACTAATTTTAACGAGACATCTGCGTGTGTGTGTGTGTGTTAGGAATGGGCGATATTTTACCGTTCACGATATACCGTCAGTGTTTCCCCTAGAATTTTTTTCAGGCCCGGTGGTACCCACCGAAAAAACCCTAAACAGACGAGGCGCGTGGGACGGCATATTGGACATGTGATGTGCAGCAATATAACAAAGTTTTACATTAAAAATCATTGTAGGCCTATATTGGTGAATGATATCACTTGAATGAAATCATTAGACTTCATCTAACCTTTAACCAAAGTGTCATGGGACTGAAAGGCTGCAGTGTGCTGGTCTGACCCCATATTAGCATTGAGCACATCTTTTCTATATATTTCAGAGGGATCTCTATGAAAAGCTTGTGCTGACGGCATATGCCACAAAACATCCCTATTCACAATTGAGATTATATCAGTTATAAATAATTTAAACATTGTAGAAGATTTTTTTACCCGTTTTGTTATAACAGAGTTACATGCATTTGACTGGGGAAAAAATGAACCTTTAGTGGTTCTAGTGGAAAGACAATGTATTGTCTGTGTTATTTTCATCATTATTGCTTACCAAAAAAAGAAGCTCAATCGGAACAAAAATGTAAGCTAAACAACAAGCAGAACCTACGGCGTAGGGTACGCGGCGACGCGCAACGTACGGTGCGTGTCGCCGCGTACCCTACGCCGTAATTCTGCGGTAGTGTAACGCAGAACCATAAATCAGCCACGCCAAGTTGAATTGGTATTATCTTTATCGTCATTTTTATCGTTATCGGGATAAATGCCAGAAATTATCGTGATACATTTTTTAGTCCATACCGCCCATCCCTAGTGTGTGTGTGTGTGTGTGTGTGCGTGCGTGCGTGCGTGCGTGCGTGCGTGCGTGCGTGCGTGTGTGAGCAGGTATCCCACCTGTGCGAGTGTGTTGCTCTGCTGCTGTAAGCTCTGTTGATGGGGAGGAGGCTGCTGCTGGATGGTGAGTTGCAGCGTTCCTGAATGGACGGGATTAACCGCCGTCTGCTGGACCTGACTGGTCATAGCCGGCGTCTGCTGGACCGCCCCCACCTGAGGGAGCTGCACGTTCATCGCTCCACCCTGCTGCTGCAGCAACATCTGGAATTAAACATCAAACGTCAAAACAGCGGTCAGAACATCTTGACTTTGACTTACTACAGGATTTCCTTTATTGGTAACAAAAGAATGAGCTACAGAAGAGAAATGATCTCTACAGGTTACACATTGGAGCAGTCTACTACAGGACTGTCTCAGAAAATTAGAATATTGTGATAAAGTTCTTTATTTTCTGTAATGCAATTAAAAAAACTAAAATGTCATACATTCTGGATTCATTACAAATCAACTGAAATATTGCAAGCCTTTTATTATTTTAATATTGCTGATTATGGTTTACAGTTTAAGATTAAGATTCCCAGAATATTCAAATTTTTTTGAGATAGGATATTTGAGTTTTCTTAAGCTGTAAGCCATAATCAGCAATATTAAAATAATAAAAGGCTTGCAATATTTCAGTTGATTTGTAATGAATCCAGAATGTATGACATTTTCGCATTACAGAAAATAAAGGACTTTATCACAATATTCTAATTTTCTGAGACAGTCCTGTTATCCCCATTGTCCGGGAATGAGGGAAAAAAAGACAGATAATGAATGATTCAAGTCCTGGCATGGGTCTGGTCAAACCAGATCCTTGTTAAATCCTAGTTTATCCCCCACTCCCAAAAAAACATCTGCTTATTTTGTTCAAACTTGATGTGATTTTTCTAAGGCAAACCTCAATACTTCACATTTGGTCCTGTTTTCCTTTGTATTTCTACTAAAACTGTCAAATCTAGTTGTGCATCCTGTTTCCTTAAATGTAATCTTCTATATGTTAACTGTTTTCCATCCATCCATCCATTCATTTTCTATACAGGTCGCCAGTCTATCACAGATCGGCAGTTTTCCATCTATTCAAGATGTATTTGATGCAGTGGCTGCTTCTCCACTTAAGCAAATGCCAAAGTGCTTAATTAAGAAACCTAACAGCAAAAAATGACATGCAGAGTCAAAGTGTTCCTCATTTTAATGGTTTCTGTATTTTGCTGAGATGCAGGAAAGATGTACAAACAGTGCCACCTTGTGGCCAAAAGTAGAATGATATAAATGTTTACGAGTCAAGAGCTTTCAATTGGAAGGGTGTACTTTTGTGATTGCTCAACTGACATTTTGATGTAGGTTGTGAAATCCTGGTTTCACATTAAGAATCTTGTGGGAAAATCCTCGCAAGGTCTTGCAACACTGGCTGACAGATTCTTGAATCAAAAACCTTCTCCGGTTCTTTTAATTTCAATGTTTTCTTCTAATTCTAAGCCTGACCTGTATGCCCTGGCCCTGGACTCTCTGCAGCTGCTCCTGGATGTGTCTGAGCTCGTCCTGCTGCCGCTGGATGTTCGCCTGGATCAGCCTGGTCCTCTGCTCCAACTGGTCCTTGAGATGCTGCATGGCGTTCACCTGCGCCGAGAACTCCATCACCGGCTGGAGGTGGTGGGAAAGAGAGGAGGAGGAGAGGGAAGCTGATGCTCTGATGCTTCTGACATCACACAAGCAAATTTGGGCAGCACATTAACAATGTTACTACCGCTTTACCAAACTTCAACGTCATTACAAATTAGGGGTGTAACGATACACTAATCTCACGATACAGTACGATACACGATATTGAGGTCACGATAACGATACGATATTATAGCAGTATTTTTTTAACAACCTTAAATGAGGAACATATGACTGGAAAAAATTGTCTTTTATTTGAAAGACACAAAATACAAAACAATGCTGTGTGTTTGCCCTATTGTTACAGTTTGTAATGCTTTATAACTGTTTAAGTTTTAAAGAGAAAGCCAGGCCAACCATTTTCCACAAACTGAACTAACAGTAAATGTCAGGTTTGCATTATGATCTTCAGTTTCAGACAAGTAAAAATATTTTGCCACAAACTGAATAGTTTCTCTCATGTATGATTTGACTTTTATCTTTTCCAGAAATTTAACAACTAAAATTAAATAAATAAATAAAAGTAAATAAATACATACAATTTTACATCATGAAACATATTGATTCATGCTCACCTTATAAGTGTAAGAGGAGATTTATTTTTGTTAAGAAGGTTATTTTGGTAATTCAGGGTTCATTATTTTATAGATATATTCTTTATATTCTGATGTAAATCAGGGACTATAATGACACTAGTCAGTTTATCTGTAGTGATTAGTCTGTTTTAGATTGGGCGGAGTGATACGCCACAGTACGGCACTAGGTGATGTGTTGATGTTCTAAAATCCTACGCTGTTGAGGGACAGTAAAGTACACTGGAACTCAGCAGAAGTTGTCCCCGTGTTTATCCTACTCAGGACCCCAAAAAGGTTTAATTTAATAAGGTAAGGCTTAACTCTACACCAGCCTTATATAAGTAAAGGTTCAGAGCTCAAAACGGGACCGCAAAACGGTACTAGTTTCTTCTAAGCGGAGTAAGATTTTGGTCCGCGGGTCGAGGCGCGGTCGGCACGCGTGGTCGGATGCGCGTTTCTAGTCAACACAATAGATTAATATTAATAACCCAATATCGCGATACAGTTTGTCACCTCCACGACACATTTCGTGACGTTTTTGTATCGCGAAATTTCGTGGCACGATATATTGTTACACCCCTATTACAAATCTAAGTATATATCTAGGTCTATCTAGGTATATAAAATAACAAAAACAATGGGAAAGCATATTTTTTCCGAGAAAATAATTTGTTTGTGATATGTTCATTTTAACAAGAAAACTCCTGCACACCTTCTTCTCATCGTACTCGTGTTTATTAGGGCAACGTTTCGGTGACCGAAACGATGGCCTAATTAACACAAGTTTTCTTGTTAAAATTGGTTGCAGCTTTCCTCCTCCGACGCACCTTTCTGCAAATCCGGTGTGCAAAAAGTTTTCTACTTGTGATATATTCATAAAATCAATCAGATTTTTACCTGTACGTTTGTCTGAAGCTGCTGTGGTTGTTGCTGCTGCTGCTGTTGTTGTTGTTGTTGTTGTTGTTGTTGTTGCTGCTGCTGCTGCTGCTGGTGCTGCTGCTGCTGCTGAGTGATCATGCCCGGGTTGACACTCTGCCCCGTTGTCTGAGAGCTCATAGACTGTAAATAAAATAGAAAAGGTCATGACAACTGAGGTTCATGAAAATTTACTAACCCTGCGTTATGACACCACGATACACTTGCACCTTGGTACCGCTGCACTCCGGCCCTCGAGGTTTTAATTCCCGCTGTAAGGGGGCCGTAAATCAAAAAGCTCTTTGTGCTTCTCCGTTCTCATGATTTACCTTTTGTCAGCAATGTCAGCAAATTTTTATTCTATTTCTAGAGGCCAGTCACATGAGAAGAATTGTGTCAGGGCTTTTGGCCCGTCGTGTCCCACCTGGCTGCTGATGGACGAGCGCCGCTGTGATGTCATCTCCATGGTGGAGGCCAGAGACTGCCGGGGCGGCGTGGCTGTGTCCATGTGCATTTTGGGAGCTGTTGCTGCAGGAGACGTAATTACTGATGAAACAACAGTCATATTCAGAAGCCGGCTGATTACATTATCTCATCGCTCCACAACAAAAAATGTCACCGATTCCTCTGTGATAATGCGAGTCACGATGACGGTCCGTGTACTTCGCGGCCATCCGTTTTTTGTTTTGAAATGACAAAATAAAAATAGAGAAATAATCCAAAATAGTCCGTTCCCCATATTTTGTTTTGAAAAAAAAAACGGAAACGGAAAACGGATCGTTATCGGTAAGTCTTCTGGTCAATCTTTTGGTCATTGGATTTTTCCATCATGAGTGGGAATCAAAAAACAAAAAACGATTGGTTTATTTGATTTTCCTTTTAAAACAAAAAACAAATATTGAATTACACTGCATTTTTTCTTTTTTTGTGTTAATATGATTTAACAAAGTTTCAAAATACGCTTTTACTTTCGTTTTCTATTTCATATAAGAAAAATGAAATCAATAGTCAACAGGAACGAAAAAACGAACCAAAAACAACCGTTTATTCATATTCGTGCACCGGAAGTTACAGATGGAGGACAATAATTTTGATGTTTTATTTGATTAATTAAACTGCATTATTTTTCTGTTTCATATGTTTTGATCTTTTGTCTGCATTCTAATCACATATTTGTATGACACAGGCTAATCCAGATGCGTATGTCTCCTGACATTTCAGTGCACTAATTGTGGATTACACCTGCGTTTTTCCTTCCCTCCTCTTTTCTGTCAGTGTGCAGTTGAGGCAGTTATGCCGTCTTTCATTGATTAGAAAAAAAAAATCAGTGTTACAACTTTTCTTTTCACTACTATTAGGCTACGAACATGACATGTCCTTTTGACGAGGATCCAATTGATGCAGGTGGAGCATTAATCCACAGAGAATTTAATATAGTCTTACGTTGAGAGCTGATCATTAGACCACGCATAGGCCTAGATGTATTATCATATTTAGTAAAAATCTACTTTAAATTATGTAATTGATTACAATCACTTCTTGTGAGTAAATACTTTTGTTTGGACTTTTAAACGTCTGTAGGCTCTGCTAATTCTCTCTCTCTCTCTCTCTCTCTCTCTCTCTCTCTCTCTCTCTCTCTCTCTCTCTCTCTCTCTCAGACTTCCTTAACTCAGACGTCGTTGTGCATTTATAAAATTATTCATAGCCTAATATAGCCTATTATATTATCTTATAAGCTATTAGGGCCTGTATATTTCGTTGTCTGTGTTGTGGTAATTGATGCGCGCTGCGTGACCGTTTACTATTTAGGCCACTCAGTGTCAGACCTGAGCCAAAATTTATGAATGAAGATTGAATGACACAATGAGTGACGTGTTTTTCCACCTACATGAACTGTCTGACAGTTAACCTGATGAAGGTCACAGCCAAACGTTGTAACAATTATAGCACGACCTTCGGCATAATGGACTGTCGGCATATTGTAGCCTATTCTAGTTTTTTTTTTTTTATTATTATTTTTCCGTGCTTTTCACGACCCTTCTCCCGGTAGAAACATGGAGGCTGCAGTGGAAATCATGAATGACCGTCTTGACATTGTTGTAGCTGCAAATGCATGTAGTTCAAATCCATCAGAAGAGTGAACTTTCACATGATATTGAGATGCTAACATGAAGCAGCCTGTGGTAAAGAACATTTTTCTATCTTTTAACAAGCTCTAGAACTGACGTCAGCCCATTATCCCCACAACAAATGACCGCAGTCCCGTTGCTGCTTTGACCTGGTGTTTACTGTTGCTATGACAACTGTAGCTACATCTGGGGGCGTAATGTCAGTAAATACGAGTAAAATACATGCCTCGCGTATAGTGTGAATGCACCGCAGAAAACATGGGGGGGGGAATAGTAGCTTAGAGCAGGGTTTCTTAACCTTTCTGACCTTGGGGCCCAATTTTTTCAGTACAGAGTGGCCCGGGGCCCGTTAAATATTAACACTGTATAGCAGGGGTATTCAACTAAAACTTTAAGAGGTCCATTTAGAGAAAATTTACTCAAGCGAAGGTCCAGAACATCATAATATATATATATATATATATATATATATATTCAAGTAGCCTCATAGTTGTATCAACATCTGCATCTGACTGTTATATTAAAAAAGTACATATTTGCCAATTAACATGTGTAACTTGAATTACACATATTTTTTTCTCTTAAAAATAAAATAGATTTTATTTTATTTTTCAAATGCTATCTTATTTTATTTCTTTACCAGCAGTTTGAAGTTCCCCTTTTCTTTGTTAATTGTCTCAACACATTTTTATAATAAATTAATATAAACACATCTTAACAATTGAACAGTTTTGCAGTTTTTCTTTCTTCCCCTGTTATAATCTTATGACTTTCTGTCGTTCAGTGAGAGAACTGAGCTCTAATTTCTCCTGCCAGGACTTTAAATCTGGGCTGGATGGTGTCAGGTTCTCATGCACATGTGAAGGTGCTCATTGATGAGCCTGGAACGATATTTAGTTTTAATTATGTTCACTGTGGAGAAAGCTGCTTCACAGCTGTATGTGGACCCAAACATGTTTAAGATGGTCAGCTTATTTTCTGTGACTTCAGTTCAGACTTGAGTGGATATGTTTGATGAAAAACTTTTGCACTTTGAACGCCACGGTCTCTGAACGTATGAGACACTGGTTTTGTCCCAGTGGGAAGACTGAACCAGGATGAATCTGTCCATTCCGGGTTGAACTTCCCTTTCCACCTGTTAGGCTTCTCATCTCTGTAAGAGTCCAGCTAATTACAGTATTTTGACGACCATACGGCGCCGTGTGGAAAGACGCACCCTCAGTTTTGTGTCATTTCTGGATTTAAAACAGCGCGCCGTGTGGAAAGGCGCACACACAAGTGTGCATATTTAAAAATAGAGCGGGAACAAAACTTATTTTGATTTTGCTTTATGTTATTTACATTAATAAGTTGTCAGGACTGCGCGTGTCGGATTTCATCCGAGCCTGATCAGCTGAGGACGGGCAGTAGCCCGCAGCTCTCATGGCCGTGCTGCAGCCGTGTCACTTTCCAAACGCTTTTGCGAGCCCGAACAACAGTCATGTCAAGCAGACACGTCAGCCCTGCATTTACATCTACAATCCTTCAGTAGTAACGACGGAGCCGCCCGAGCGGCTCCGACCTCCCCGGCCACGGGGACGCGTCAGGATAAATGATAACGCCGCGCTCGCTCGCTCTGGGCGCAGACCCAAGTAATCGATCCCTGATCCTGGCGGATCTAAACGTACTCTGTGCAAAATGAAGGATTTTCTCTGTAAATACACAACATTTCTCTTACTATTACACGTACAGCTAGCTGAGTGTCTTCTTCTCCTCATTTGGTCGGGAGTTGCTATGCAGTCCCGCGGCCCCCGCGGCCCACACGTACAAAACAGATTTTTTTTTTGCGGCCCACTAGATGGCGCTCGCGGCCCAAGTGTGGGCCGCGGCCCTATGGTTAAGAATCACTGGCTTAGAGTGGCTGGCTCGAGTGGGACGGGGTGGTACAGAACAACTTCCCCTGGAGAGAATTGTCACAGGAATGCCTGTCAAATATCCAGAACTAAGTTCACTCGGTTGTAAATGCCAGCTTCCGGTGCACGAATATGAATAAACGGTTGTTTTTGGTTCGTTTTTTCGTTCCTGTTGACTAGTGATTTCATTTTTCTTATATAAAATAGAAAACGAAAATAAAAGCGTATTTTGAATCTTTGTTAAATCATATTAACACAAAAAAAGAAAAAATGCAGTGTAATTCAATATTTGTTTTTTGTTTTAAAAGGAAAATCAAATAAACCAATCGTTTTTTGTTTTTTGATTCCCACTCATGACGGAAAAATCCAATGACCAAAAGATACACTGACCGGATAACGATCCGTTTTCCGTTTTTTTGTTATCAAAACAAAAGATGGGAAACGGATTATTTTGGATGATATCTCTATTTTTATTTTGTAATTTCAAAACAAAATACGGATGGCCGCGAAGTACACGGACCCGATAACGCTAATTGACCTCATGCAAGTGCGTGCGACTACGTGAGTGTACGTACAAGTGCAAGTGTTGTCGGAGACGTGCGATGAGGACTTGCGGGAACTCCGCGAGGAGGTCGAGGGCGTTCGGCTGCGGTCGAATCTCTCCAGAGCTTCCTTCAGGCTGGAGGTGTTGAGCTGCGACTCGGAGCCGGAGTCATGACCCTGGAGATCAGAAACCAGCAGAGATGAGGAGACAGCAACGTGGCAGCGGCATCCTCAGGAGTCAAACTTTGTGCAAAAAACAGCCCCATTCACATAACGAGTAAATTTGTGGTCAATTTAAGAGTTAGATAAAGTTATTGTGAACGGAACTTACTGAGTTCCTTCTTCGAAAGGTTAACGAGAGGACTAAAAAGGTTTTCACCTCCCGGTGTCCTTGACACAGCATATTAAAACCAAGTCCAGGAGCTTTATATTATGTATTATATTATATTATATTATATAGTACAGGTACAGGATAAGTACAGGACTGCCCCAGAAAATTTGAATATTGTGATTTTCTGTAATGCAATTACAAAAACAAAAATGTCATACATTCTGGATTCATTACAAATCAACTGAAATATTGCAAGCCTTTTATTATTTTAATATTGCTGATCATGGCTTACAGCTTAAGAAAACTCAAATATCCTATCTCAAAAAATTTGAATATTCAAGGAATCTTAATCTTAAACTGTAAGCCATAATCAGCAATATTAAAATAATAAAATGCTTGCAATATTTCAGTTGATTTGTAATGAATCCAGAATGTATGACATTTTAGTTTTATTTAATTGCATTACAGAAAATAAAGAACTTTATCACAATATTCTAATTTTCTGAGACAGTCCTGTATTATGTATATTGGTAAATACAGATTATTAATCAGTCTGTTTTAATTTCCCAAAGCCTGAAACAACAAATGCATTAAGAGTTTCCACACTTGATCTGTTGAGGCTTCAGCTGATGAGACTTTGCAAAATTAAAGTAAATAAATAAATGAAATGTCCATTACTTGAGATTATGCCTCACCTTATCAACCGCGGCCTCTGGATTAGACTCTTCAATTCCCAGCTCCCGGCGCTGTTCTGCTCTGACTTCTGCATAGCTGCGTTTGAGACAAAAGGAGGATTTTCTCAGAACAAAATCAGTGGAGGACGGAGGGCGGAGGATGAGACGAGCTTCGTCTGCCTGTACCTGACCACCGTGTGCGTGCAGACGATGAACTCGGGCCGAGAGTTCCACTGGTGATATGTGATGTAGTAGTGCGTCTGCAGCCAAATCCACTGTTGGCCTTTAGTGAGGAATCGGTAGTAGCAGGACTTCCCTTTACCGTACTGCATCACTGAACGGGGAGACACGAGCAAAGTTGTTACCGAGGTCAAGCAGAGAAAAGTTTCCCGGGGAGAAACTCCACTGGGTGAGAAAAATGTGAGCCCTCACAGTGTTCGTGACATTTGGCCAGCGTCTCCAGGTCGTCCACGTGGTAATAGTCGTACCCCGACGTTCCCAGAACCTCGAAGGGCAGGTAGCCTATGATTGGTGGAGCTCTGGAGAGAGAAACAAAAAAAAGGCACGTCACTCTCATTTGCTGATGTGAGACTGCGCTGACTAGCGGGGGGATTAGCTCAGTCTAAGCCCCAAAATTAAGAATTAGACTCATTTTTACATCAAAGCTGGAAGATCTGGAAGATGCTCTGCTTGTTACCAGGTCTTTAATAAAACTGACAGACGTGATTTAATGGCTGATAGATGTTGTTGCACGGGGCATGTGTGTGTGGAAGTTAAGAGTGATCTCTGGTAAAAAATTAGGATTCGCATTCGTAAGGAGTACACGACGCTCAGCACGATGTGCAACTTGTTTCAATATTCAGTTTGTAATCTCACTTTAAGCTGTAAAGCTCCCCTACAGAGACACTTGAGTCTAGTTTCTGTTAGCGGGGACCCCGAGAACGGTACCAGGTAACCCCCTAACCTCCTGTCTACCGTAGCGTTGCCACTACAGCGTGAGACCCCGGTAAAGGCTGAGGTATGGTTCTGCGTCACACCGACGCAGAGCACACGCCGCAGCCGTGACGCCGTGCTGAACCCTTCTGACTTCTCCGTCTCTCCATTTGGTCGCGGTGCAGTACCCCCCGCGGCCACTAGTTAGCGATCTTTTTCTGAATGGTTTATCCGACTTTTTCCGGTCACAGTAAATCAAAGAAATTCTCTCTCTTTTTTTTATTCTCTCTCTTTTTTTTATTTTCTCTATTTCTTTTTCTATCATGTTTAGAATTATCTCCCTCCCCCCCACCTCACTCCCTTTCCCCTTTTTTTTTCTTTTTTCCCTCTATGTCCCACTCTGCTGCACTTTCTTTCTCGGTTTGGTAAATTGGTACAAACACACATTTCACACATCTAGAATAACATGGCACACACACATACAACAGCTTTTCATGCAACATTACCACTTACATATAATGTTACTTTCAATGATTGGATTATGGATAAATTAAAGTTTGTCACCTGGAACGTAAACGGAGCCGGGAACACGGCAAAGAGATTAAAACTTCTTAACCAGATACAAACTCTGCAGGCAGACATTGTCCTACTGCAAGAAACTCATTTAGTTAAAGCTTCGGTAGATGCATTGGCCACGGCACAATTTCCGCATGTTTTTTCCGCCTGTTACAACTCCAGACAAAGAGGGGTAGCAATTCTCATTAATAAAAGAGTAAATTTCACCGTAAAGGACACTCACATTGACTCAGAGGGTAGATATTTAATTTTAGTCTTGCAAATTCAAAGCTTGAATTTATGTATTTCTAATGTATATGGTCCAAATGTTGATGACTCCTCGTTTTTTCACTCTTTTTTCACCTCACTTTCTGCTCACCTAGACAACACAGTCATCATCGGAGGAGACTTCAACATGGTTCTGGACCCTGGAGTGGACAGGCTCAGTAATGCAGGCGGACACAGGAGTTGGCAGTCAGCAAGTATTGTTAAGCAATACATGAATGATCTGGGTCTTTGCGATACATGGCGCTCTCTACACCCAACCCTTAGGAACTACACTTTTTTCTCAGCCGTTCATCACTCATATTCTAGGTTAGATTATTTTTTAGTCAGTAGCTCTCTGATGAGAGATATCTCAGAATCACAAATTCACCCAATCATTATTAGCGATCACGCACCTGTTTCTTTCACTCTGGGGAAGAGGGGGAGCGTATCATCCTCCAAAGTTTGGAGATTTAATACATCATTGCTCAAAGACCCCGACTTTATTAATTTTTTTAAGAAAGAATGGGATATATTTTTACAAAATAACGTCCAGCCGGAAATATCAGCGAGCGTTCTATGGGAAGCAGGAAAAGCAGTAATGCGAGGCAAAATAATTTCCTTTTCTTCAAATAAGAAAAAAAAAGACAACTTAAAAACAAAAGAATTAGAATGTGAAATAAAGACGCTAGAGGAGGCCTTCCAGACCTCTGCAGACGAACGTATCCTTAACAGAATAAGGAAAACTAAAATAGAATTAAATAAAATAATTGACGCAAAAACACAGTTTCTAGTACAAAGGCTTCGCCTGGAAAACTTTGCACATGCTAACAGATCGGGAAAATACTTAGCCAATCAATTAAAAATAAACAAAGAAAAAACAACCATAACATCCATTAAGGACCAGTCAGGGGGAGTTACACATGACCCCTGTTTAATAAATTCAGTCTTTAGAGACTTTTACTGTAAATTATACTCGTCACAAATTGAACCATCTGATCAATCCATTAATGAGTTTCTTGGAGACATTAATCTGCCGAAGTTACATCAGGAACAGGTTACGAATTTAGACTCACCGCTCTCAATAGGAGAACTCCATGAAGCTCTTCAACATATGCCCAATAATAAAGCTCCGGGCCCAGATGGTTTCCCAGCTGAATTTTACAAGGAATTCTGGAGCATATTAGCACCAACATTTTATAAAATGATTCTAAATGCTAGGGAGAATAAAAGCTTACCCTTAAATATGAACTCTGCTAATATTAGTCTTTTATTAAAACCGGACAAGGATCCCTTGCTCCCATCGAGCTACCGCCCAATTTCATTGATAAATGTAGACCTTAAAATAATTAGCAAGGCCATTACTGAACGTCTGAAAAGAGTCACCCCTTCTATTATACATCCGGATCAAACAGGCTTCATTAAAGGTAGACATTCGTCTACTAATATTCGCAGATTATTAAATATTATAGACTATTCGAGTATCAATAAACAGGAGACTACTATTATATCCTTAGACGCGGAAAAAGCATTTGATAAGGTAAATTGGAAGTTTCTATTGGCAACTTTGCATAAATTTGGATTTGGCGAATCTTTCATTGACTGGATAAAAATATTATACAGCTCTCCCAAGGCACGTGTAAGGACAAATGATCAAATCTCTACAAGTTTTACCTTGCAAAGAGGCACTAGACAGGGTTGCCCTCTCTCTCCCTCATTATTTGCAATATTTATTGAACCTTTAGCAGCAGCTATTAGACAAAATCAAAACATTAAAGGTATACAATGTAAAATATTAGAGCACAAAATAAGTCTTTATGCGGATGACGTACTCCTCTTCCTCCAGAACTCACGATCTTCACTATCACAGACAATTGCACTTATAGAGGGATTTTCATCTCTGTCTGATTATTCTATTAATTGGTCTAAATCCACTGTTTTGTGTGTTAACTGCAATTTTAGGAATATAACCAATACTCAATTACAATCAGGGAACATTAGATATTTAGGCATAAACATCTCCCCTAGGCTGTCAGAGTTAATAAAATTAAATCATGTTCAGCTTATAAAGAAAATAGAAGATGATCTTTCCAGATGGAGCTCTCTCCCCATTTCGCTCATGGGTAGAATAGCCACCATTAAAATGATGGTTTTACCAAAAGTAAATTATTTTTTCTCAATGATACCATGCAAACCCCCTCTTTCCTGGTTTAAATCGTTGGACTCATATGTATCAAAATTTCTGTGGAAAAATAAAACTCCACGTATTAGTTTAAAGACATTGCAAAAATCCAAAGAATATGGAGGTTTAGAATTACCTAATTTTCAGTATTACTTCATAGCCAGTAAGTTACAGTATATTGTAAAATGGTCAAAAGATCATCCTTTAGATAGTTAATGGCTGGACTCAGAGCAAGTGTTTTGTAATGAACTAGAAATCTCAGAGTTACCATTTATTAGTCAAAGTATCAAACGTCATCAATGTTTCAAAAGCATTAATATTAGCACAACTTTATCAGCTTGGTGGGAATTTCTTAAAATAGCTAAAATTTCACTTTTTCCATGTGACCGTACACCCATATGGAACAACCCAGACATCGTGAAAAATGATAAAAAGATGGTTAACTTCGTTCAATGGAGAGATCAAGGAATACGGTACTTACAGCACGTAATTGTAGGAGGACAGTTTGTACCTTTCAATACACTTATTGTTCAATACGGAGTTAGCAGGAATAAATTTTTAGAGTATCAACAACTTAAGGCAATAATAAATAAAACATACAAAATTAGCCAATTAGATTTACAACTTCCCGCTAAGATAATAGATTTATTGAATCTAAGCACTTTAAAGTTGTTATCAAAACTCTACAGGTTAGTGTCTAAACTGGACGATTCAGTCTCTCTCCCGATCTCTAAGTGGGAGGTGGATCTCTCTCTTAATACCGACCAGTTTTCTTGGTCACAAATATGCTTAAATACGTTTACTATGACTAAAAACCCAAACCTACAACTTATACAGTACAAAGTTCTTAATAGAATACATTATACTGGACAAAGGATGTTCCAGATGGGCTTTGTCACCTCTAATATCTGTTCACAGTGCACAGAGAACACCCCAGATAATTATATGCATGCTTTATGGTTCTGTACACCGGTACAGAGGTTCTGGAAGGAGATTTGTGAGGATTTATCCACATGGATCAACCACAGAATCCCAGTGTGCCCCACGGTATGTATATTAGGTCACCTGGGAGACACTCAAATAGATCCTAATTGGACACACCGGGTTCTCACTGCCTTATGTATCGCAAAGAAAACCATTCTAGTAAATTGGAAACAAAAATCCAGTTTATGTATCAACCATTTTAGGAATCTTTTATCAGATCATATTAGTAGTGAGATAATGTCTGCCTCCACTGAACAACATTCGGCTGAATTGCACTCTCTGTGGTCCCCGTTTATTGGCTTCGTTACCTAGTGGGGGCGGGGGGGGTGGTGATCTCGTAGCCCTTGGGGTTGGGGGTCGGCTTGGGGGGTCTGGGGCGCGGGCCTCTGGTGGCCCCTGGGGGGCAGTGGGGGGGGCCGCGGGGCCCTGTCCCTAGCCGGTGGGGGCCTTGGGGGCCTGTGGGGGGGGTTACCTCATGGCGGTGGGGGGGGGTGGCTGGGGAGGGCTCGGGCGGGGGGCTGTGGCTGGGGCGTCTCCGGGCCTCCCGGGGGGGGCGGGGCCGTGGACGTGGGGGTCCCACCCGGAGGGCCCGGCCCTGCCTGGGTGGGGGGTGGCTGTCTGCGCTGGGGGGGCATTGCTGCCTTGGTCCTCCGTCGCTGGGCGGGGGCCAAGTGCCCCTGCGGATGTGGGGACTCCGGGACCCTTGGGATGTCCGCCGGGGTGGCCTCGGGGGGGGGGGGGTGGGGCCGGGTCCGGGGAGCGGGCCTCCCCTGACCGGGGGGTGCACGGGCGGGCGCGACGGCGGGGTGGCACCATTCCCAGGTATCTATGTCTTATGTTGTCAGTATGAATGGGAGGATGTTGGACCGTTTCCCCCTCCGTCTGGGGGCTCCGGCGGCGCCGGGGGCGCCCTTGGGGGTGCGGTGGGGCCCTTGCCCGGCTCGGGGGGCCGGCCCCCGTCTACTGGACGGCCGGTGGGGGGACGCGGGTGTCTTATCAGGGCCGGCTTTGCTGGTCCTGCTTCCTGGCTTCGGCCTCCGCTCCCCCTCTTGCCCCCCCTACACGATTCATACGCACATAGGCGAAAGGCGGGGGGTCCGGGTCGTGGGGGGCACTGTCCCGCGGGGCCTGGCACTCCCCGCCTCACGGTTTTAACAGCAAAATAGACACTGCACATTCAACACTTAATAAATACATTTGACAAGGACACGTAGTTCGGGAGGGGGGGGGGTCTGTGTCAATCGATACTTGGCCCTCCCTCCTCCCTGTTTTTATGGCATTAATCACATGCACTCAACACAAGGGGCGGGAGGGGGTCCCACATCACCCGCGTTCCCTCACCGGCCTGGGCCTGGGACGGGTGGGTCGGGTTACCCGGGCCTGGCGGGGCCTGGCGGGGCCCGCCGTGCAGGGTCCTGCCATGGAGGATTTGAGCCTCCATTGGCAGGACATCAAAAACTTAATAATTTATCAATATTATATTATACAAAGATGGTTATTATTATTATTATTATTATGTATAGTATATTATATTATTATTAGTATAGATATCGGATAGGTGAATGGATGAATGAATGGGATGCCTGGGTCTGAGGCCCTCCGTTGTCAGGCCTGCGCGGGTGTCGCCTTGTTGGGGGGTTCCCTCTCTCCGGGCCCGTCTCCGGTCCCCCCCGCTGCCTCTACGGCGGGGCGCCCCTCTGGTCTTGGAGGGCCACTTTCGTGGGGGACGGGTGCGCCTGCCCGCGTCGGCGGCCGGGGCGGCTCTGTCTCTCCGGGCGGGCTGGCCCCCTGCCGGGTGGGGGTCGTTGGCCTGAAGGGTGAGGGCCTCCTGGCCGCGTGTCCGGCCCGGACCGGGTGGCCGGGGATTGCCTGGGTCGCGGTCCGCCGCCGCGGGATCCCTGGCTGCTTCTTTCCGCGCCGTGGGGGCCCCGCCCGCGGGCCCCCTCGGCCGCCGCCGGGTGGGGGGGGGGCCTCGCAGGCGGTGGGTTGCCTCCCTCCTACTTCTCCCCTCTGTGGGGTTGCCGGTGGCCTGGGTTCCGGGCTCTTCCTTGTCGGCCTCTGGTCTCGCGGGTGGCGGGGTTGCTCCCCCCCCTCCCCCACTATAGATACACTTCAGGTGGAGCTTTGTTTGGTTTATTACACACACACACACACACACACACACACACACACACACACACACACACACACACACACACACACACACACACACACACATAGTCATTTAGTCACATGCATACACACACACACACACACATGCATGATCATATACATACACACACACACATAGACATACACACTGGCTTGTTCACCTGCATGCTGGCTCTCTAGTTTTTGGGTTTAGGTAGCGGTAGCGATAGCTTAGCTCAGACTGCGATCAGATCTCAAGATTTAGGTCGATTGCTGTTCGTGTTTTGGATGGCTCCGTGCCGGTTTCGTGCTTTGTTTGTGGTTTTTTGTTGCAGATTTCCAGTGCTTGACGTGTGTCTCCGTGTGTTCCTGTTTCCTGGATTGGCAGTGGATGTCGTCACCACCCCCCCCCCCCACCCCCAACCCCCCCCCCCCCAAAAAAAAAAAAAAAAAAACACTGGGTTTGTATGTGTATATTTATGTATGTGTACGCATATGTGTGCGTATATATATGTATATATTACATATAGTAATAATGCACATATATACACTTTTGGTTTCTACCGTCATGGTATCAATCAATAATATGTGTGCAGACAAGGTAAAAAAAAAAAAAAAAAAAAAAAAGTAAATCAAAGAAATAAGGACAACTATTGTGCAAAAAACAAAAACAAAAAAAATCACACATAAACGAAGAAAAGAGCCCTGGAAGTTCACTACTGATTCAAACCGGAAACCGGAAATGCTTCGCTTTCAAACGAACCAATCACAGCCCTCTCGGTCTGCGTGTGGTCTGCGTCTCCTCGACGCGTAGTTACAATTTTCGGGAGGTGCACGTCAGTGACGGCGCAGGTGACGGCGTGTCCTCTGCGTCGATCCAAACCACACGCCGTAGACACGGCGTCCTTTTGACGCAGAAGCATAATTCAGCCTTAAGATCTACTGACATTAAGAAACCAACTCTCCCATGTTTCTGTTTTGTGCGTTCACGTACATATCCAGGGTGTCTACAGGTTTGACCAAGTTAAATTTAAGATTTTTTAATACCATTTTCAAACACAATTTAAAACCAATAAGACACTTTGAACTAGGGGTGGGAAAAAAAATCGATATTTCAATATATTGTTGTGCTCTCTGTTTCAATAAATAATCGATATACTGTCGGCTAATATCGATATTTTATTACAACACACATAATGGTTTACGCGGTTGTCACCGCACTATTGTTCAAGCTCTGCCCCGCCCGCCCCCGCTGCCCTCGTGAGCAAAACAAACATATCAAAGCGGCCGCCTGAGAAACCAGCTCAGAAAATACAGAACCACGGGTTACTTCGTACAGACAGCGGGCTGAGCAGCACTGTTAATGCTGGAAGTTACTGGTGTTTAAGCTGCCATGTGCGTTAATGTCCGCTCACACAGACAACCAGCTGCGTTAAGAAACGGACCCCGCTCCGCTCGCGCTCCACGTGAGGAGAGCGGCTCGCGTTACACCAACGCAGATATACGCCGTAGGGTACGCGGCGACGCGTACAGTACGGTGCGTGTCGCCGCGTACCTTACGGCGTATATCTGCGTTGGTGTAACGCGGAACCATAAATCAGCCTTTACACACGACACGGACACACTCGGACACACGCCCACCCGTGCAAAACCAGTGTTCAGTGCTTTGGATATTTCAGCTTAAATTTCAAAATGTTATATTAGTTCAATGAAGTTCATATTATTTATATTTATTATAGCTTGTTTGGTTTCTTCTGTTATCGGATACAGTTTGTCATGATAAGTGAAAAATGGCTGATACTTCATGGCAATATGTGTGTGTGGTGACAGAATAAATTAGACAGGCTAAAAGGATATTGGAAAAGAAGGCATATTGAAAAGCCTATTTGAGTTATTTCTTAGTTATTTCACAATAATTATTTGTGAAAGTATTATTTCACTAGTTATTTTACAGTCATATAATTCAGGCAACAGGGGAAACATTTTTTTTAATAACACTAATCCACATCAATATCGGATCAAATCGAATCAAATGGTGATAATAGATTCTGAATCTTAAGAATCGGATCAATTCTTGACATTTTAATAGATACCCAGCCCTAGGAGGCAGTGAGGTACTGTGCAAAATTAAGTTGCTTACTGACTTTTCAGTATTAGAAACAAAGCAGTGCACTGTCCTGGTTTATATAAAACATGTTATTAATGTTCATGCACTTTAATTTGTCCAGCTGTACAGTGTTTACATTTACAAGCCTAGGAGACAGTGAGGAAATATACAAATGCACTTTCTTGTATGAAGTTTTAGCATTGAATAAATGCATAACTACAGACGTTTTCCTTTTTATAGGTATTTTTTCTTTTTCAGTCCCATATATCGTGATATATCGCTCTTACCGATATATCAATATATCGATATATCGAATATCGAAAATATCGTGATATTATCGATATCCTGGGCCACATATCGCCAAAGTATCGAATTGGGACTTACCCGTATCGTCCCACCCCTACTTTGAACCCAAATTTGCATTTACCGATATGTGCTTGCCTTGTCTCGATACTAAGTCGATTTAGAAATCCATTGCTGAGGTCAAGGTTGCCAGATCTGACAGGTTCCAGCCCAAACGCCATGTCAATTATTAAATGCGTAAGAGATTTCAAGTCATACGCAAATGAAGCTTCACAACACCAAAGTTTACAATTAAATTGAGTAGATTAAAGTTTAATCTACTCAATTCAATTGTAAACTTTGGTGAAAAGTAGAAACTTGCACAATAAACTCACTGATATTTTATTTGCTTTAATCATTAAAGCAAATAAAATATCAGTGAGTTTATTGTGCAAGTTTCTACTTTTCTCTGCCATAATGGAAACATTTTTGTTAATAATTTCTCCTAAATGTTTTGTAAAAACCAGGAAAAGCAGCCCAAATTGTATCAACCCGCCCAGTCCTGTATTTTTCAGTCCAATTGGGCGGAAATCCGCTCAACCTGGCAACGCTGACCGAGGCAAGAGATTCTCCTCAAAACGGTTAAATAAACTTTTCCTTTTTCAAAGTGTAAGAAAACTTTTTAATGATGACCGGATAAAATCCCTCTAAAATTGATTCAAAAATTAAGACCCTTGGATTGAGATTTAAGACAAATTAAGACATTTAAAGGCCTTATTTTAATGGAATTTAAGACTTTTTAAGGACCCGCGGCCGCTCTGATGCCGATGGTGATAAATGAGAAAAAACTAAAATCTAAAGGACACTTTAAGGAAAAAACACACATGGATACAGACACCTCCAGTCTGCTGCGTACCCGATCAGTGAGTCAACACCACATCCCACCCACTAGATTTTTGGCGCCAAACTGAGATACCACAACACAGGGACTTTACTCGGCCCTGTAGAAGTTTATGACAAATCGAAGCCCCGTAAAACTATTCAGGACCCCTGCTAATGGAAAGCCACCACTGTTTAAAACCAAGAAAGGACAAAAACCTTATAATTAACCATAGCTTGGATAGGACTTCTTCATGCAACATTTGAGCATATTATGCATCAAAGCTGTTTATATCTGTCCAGAAGGGTCCCATAAGGCCTAACTGACATCCGCCCCTTTCATACAGCATTAAACTCGAATAAATCAAAATCTACAGCACTGTCATTCCATGAATTATCATAAATATGTACATTTTATATTGTGATGGGGAAAAAAGCGTTTCCCATACTTGATGAAAACACAACTGCTGAAAACCTCAGAATAAAGCCTTGACTAGTACTCGGCCCAAACAAAGATTAGCGGTGGGAACGCCAATGTTTTGTCTACTGGAATGTGTCATCCTCTACACTTTAATATCAGTATCCTCCTCCGTTTTCATTTAATTAAATCTACCAAAATCTGGATCATCTCTCAAGTCTTATTCTTGGTAACTCAGCTTTCAGTTCAGTTATTCACCTAGTTGGAAAGAACGTGTTAAAGGGGTTTAGGGGGTTTTTCCACAACATATATTTTCTTGAACGCATTAAGATAAAATCCACACAAGTACTGGACAGTTATTCGTCCGTGTGCCGCAGCTGTCGCGTACGCCGCCGTCACTGACACCGCAGGTGGTCCCAGCTGCAGAGTTAGCGCTACATTAGAGATTGTTACTTTTCATTTTAACGGGTCGGTGCATTTGTTCCCCTCATTGTATCGTTGTTTTCCTTATATTACACTGTATATTGTGGTCTGGAGAAAGAAATACAAGCAGCTGGAGAAAAAAAAACACTATTTCACAGTTCAGATTGATAAGCTAGCCCACACACGCAAAAATGATACACGGTTTCAACAGCGGCTGCTCAAGCGGATGATGTCCACTTCAGCACTTACATCACTACGGGTAGAAAAATTAAATTATCTATGACCATTACTACAAAAGAAAGAATGGAAAATGAGCAATTATGAAAATAATAGCACTTTAAACCAATCAAATCTCAACAGAATCAAGAGAAACAGTAGGTTTATCCATGAACGCTCACACACCGTCTTCTGTGTGCGTGCGTTATTAATTTAGTTTGTTAAAAATGTGTTCTGAAGTGAAGCGTGCTGGTGCGGTGAACATGTTTTATATGTATCAATAATGAGCCAATTAGTCTAGATTACTTCAGCTAAATGTACCCCCCCCCCCCCCCACACACACACACACAGACACACATGTGCAGATGGACATAGGCAACATATGTCCAACAGAAAGAGAACAAGTTTTGACACTATATTTTGCACTTCAAGAACAGATTTTTGTATCCCAACGATGAAATAATATCTGATGGTTTTGGAGATGGCAGCGGTGCCTGTAGGGGGCGCTACAAAGCTGGTGGTTCTAATGTTAAACTATCCTCGTTCGCCTTTGGTCGTCCCCAGAAACGTGTGTTAAATGCTAACTGGCGCATGTAATAGGTGGAGGCAGCTGAGCCGGTGAGAACCGAGGAATCGTGGTGAGGAAATGTCTCAGCGACGAGCCGAGAGCAGTAATGTGGCTGGAACCATCCGGACAGTTCGGGAAGTGATATGAAAAGGCACCAGGAAGGATTAGAAGTAAACAAATGGCAAAACCTTAAGGGCAGATTTCGAAGTTAGTCGGAAGCATGAAAAAACCAAAACACACAGCACTTTTGCTGATAAATTATTCAATAAATATACTCCCAAAGTAGGTTGAGGAGGCTTGAATAATGTTTTAAATGTCTGCAATTACGCCGATCGTCAGCAGCAGCAGTTTTAGCAGCACTTGTGCTGGATGTTAAGGAGGATTGGAGTGTCTCAGAGCCATGTTTGGATATCCAGGTTTCTCTCAGCAGATCTTGGATTGTGTGCAGATATCAGATGGCGTCAGTTACGGTGTGGACAGAGAAGAGAAGATGAGTTATTCAGAGTCAAAGAGGAGGCGAGGGCACTGGGTAATAAGGTGAGACATGTTTCACAGCTCGTGGCAGAACAAGAACAGCAGCATTAGCGGCTATTACAGGACGAGAGCAGTGGAGTGAATGAAGCAGTGGCCGGTGACCTGGAGAGGAGTGGAACGGTCCTGAATGAAAATGAGGGCGGCTTTATTGCCAGCTTTGTGAGCTGGAGAGCTGGAAGCCATTCTAGGTCAAAACAGTAGATCAGACACAGAAAATGAGAATTTTTCTAATGGTCTAAGTCAGGGGTCTGCAACCTTTATTATCAAAAGAGCCATTTTGCCTCCACTTCTACAAAAAATATTATCGGGAGCCGCAAGAAATAACAGAGATTTTAAAAGTTTTCATCTTATTTTAGCTGTTAAAACCCCTAAATAGAACAGAAGTGCAGTGTGCATTTGTAGGTGTACTCTGAAATAAATTAAACTGTGAACTGTAGGCCTATTTCAGTCTATATTTGTGTAAAAGTAAAATAAAAACTACCCCAATTTAGTATAAATAAAGCATTTCGCTGCAGGTTAGCAGCTTTAATAAGAAATATAGAAATCAAAAATAGTTCTTTTAAAATTAGATGGCATCGACTCAAACTCCAAGATAACTGCCCAACAAATTAAACTAATAATATGACGAAAAATGAATTCAGAAATATCGTTTTTTTCCAAAGGTAGCCGCTACAATGTGGATGAAGAGCCGCATGTGGCTCCGGAGCCGCAGGTTGCAGACCCCTGGTCTAAGTAAATGTTTATGACCAAAGAAACCCAAAACAAATTTAAGAAATTAATATTGTGTACATATAGTTTATAACCCTATTTACATGAAAAGGATTTGTCTGATTACAACACAAATGTAAGTATGTAGGTTCTTCAATTAAAAAAAGTAAAAATGTAAAATCCCATATGTAAATAAATGAGAAGTATATTTAAATATGTGGGCTACTCAGTCATATTTCTAAAACATAAAGTAATTTATCAACAGCTCTTCCTCCTTTATCACGTAATCAATTACTGCACTATTTTTCTGAAAGAAGATTTTATAAATCTCTGATATTCATATAAAGACTGCTAAGTTTAGGACAAGTATGCATGTGTATTATAAACTTCTTAAAGACCAGTGCAAGACGATAGAAAACAGTCTGTTTTAACTCTGGCTACGCAGAGTCATAAGCAAAAAGTGACTTGAGAGCAACAGTGAACCGTTAACTGAGTGGACACAGGTGGATAACTCCTGGAGATGATAAACAAAGGTGTTGAGGTATTTCTGCTGCCTTAACTTAAAATATGCCCCACACTAAAAGATGGTTAATAATGCAAGTAAGTGGTAGGCAGTACTGGAGTTGAGGGGGGATGAGGGGGGATGGCATCCCCCCCTGAAATAAAATGGTCAAAATCCTCCCCCCTGTAAAACTGCCATCCCCCCTTTCCATCCCTTATGTCATTTCATCAATTAATGTGGTTTTACTGCTATTTCAACATTTAGAGTCATCACCAGAAAAATAACACCAGAAAAATAACTTATTTGACAATTTTCACTTGAAATAAGTAGAAAAATCTGCCAGTGGGACAAGATTTATCTTCTCATTACAAGCAAAAAATCTTTTTTGCAGATTTTTCTACTTATTTTAATTGAAAATCTACTTGAAACAGGTGAAAATTGTTGTTTTTTCCAGTGATGAGTCTTGTTTTAAGTGTGAATAGATTTTTTTTACTAAAATGAGACATTTTAACTAGAAATAAGACAAATATTCTTGTTAAGATTCTGAGTTTTTGCAGTGATCCATTTTACTTATCCTGTGAAGGACAGAGTCATATTGAAGTTCAGAAAACTGTTTTTATTGTTGTGTTTTGATGTATTTGATGTAAGCCCAGTGGATATTTAAAGCTTACAGAAGGCTGCATTTAACTGCTGCTATGTCATTCCTGCAGTATTTCTGCAGGTGTTTTGGTCAGTGCTATTATTTGTAATATATTATATTATTTGTAATCAGCACAAATTATCTGTCCCCATATGATAAAATCCACCAACCCCCTGATTTATTTTACAACTCGAGTACTGCTGGTAGGCACCTACAGTCTTGAGTCCTGACAAGTTTCAGCATTACAGTCGTGTGTTGGTGCACCAGGCAGCTCCGTGAGGCTTTGGTTCGAGCCGTGCAGAACCATTTCTATCAATACTGCTGCAAATGAGCACCAAATTAGACGCTTGTTGGTTCTGATTAGTATCTGAGATTTTTGTGTGCATCAAAATCTAAGCCCTCGTTTCAGCCGCTGGACCTGAACCTGCTCAACAACTCTGGGTGAGTCGGGACATTTAAGGTGTCCACAAACTACACGACTTTAATTTTGCAAACTTACAGAGGTGTCAAGTAACAAAGTAAAAATACTTCGTTACCTTACTTAAGTAGACATTTTGGTTATCTATACTTCACTGGAGTAATTATTTTTCAGACGACTTTTTACTTTTACTCCTTACATTTTCACGCAATTATCTGTACTTTTTACACCTTACATTTTAAAAACAGCCTTGTTACTCTATTTCATTTCGGCCTTTAAAAAAAACTATCCAGTTAAATTGCTCCATCCGGATAGAGTGAATTTGGTTGTGGTTGTGGCACAGATGTTGTAGGAGCTATTTCATTAGTTTATTTGGTTTGTTTATTATTGTTCATTTATGGGTCAACACTAGGGGGCGCTAAGCAGTTCAATCATTGAATTGAGGGCAAGGTAATGCAGCCCAGGTGTGTCAGACAGGTAATGCACTGGGAGGGAAAATGTTTTTTTTACCTGAGGCAGCAAGACAGAGCAGAGAGGCAGCATGTTTGAAGCATGTTTGTTTGCTGTTGGAAAATAAATAATCTTAAACTGGATCTTGTCTAAAAACTGGATTTTTTATCTGCCTGAGTAAGCCAAACCGACCTGGTGCATTTGTGGCCCTTTGTAAGTTTTGATTTTTGAACTTTGAAACTTTTGAACAAACTTCTTTTTCTATGAACTTTTTTCTTGTCTACAAATGGTCACAACAGATGTTCTTGTCCAGTTTTGTTCTTACATCCGTTCCCTCAGATTCCTGCAACTAAACTTGGATGTACATTCCAATAAAGGTTAGGATAAATGATAACATGCCTCTGAAGTTTGACTTTTTGCACCATTACAATACTTATAGGCAACTAGTCATCATATCTCCTGCTCTCTGAAACACATGTTAATGCTCAATAGTACACATATATGGTTCTTTAATATATTTGCATTATACTATAAGATTCATTCATTTTCAATGGCTCTTGTCCTTAATGGCTTTTTTCCCCCTTACATTACTTTTACTTTTATACTTTAAGTAGTTTTGAAACCAGTACTTTTATACTTTTACTTGAGTAAAAAACTTGAGTTGATACTTAAACTTCTACAGGAGTATTTTTAAACTCTAGTATCTATACTTTTACGTGAGTAATGAATGTGAATACTAGGGCTGTTTGATTAATCGATTTTAAATCGTAATCGCGATTATGTAATTAGAACGATGTTAAAATGTGAAAATCGTAAAATCGATTTTTCAAAAAAAAAATATATATATAATTTTTTTTTTTTTTAACCTTGTCTGCACACATATTAATGATTGATGGAAATACCTCTCAATACCTGCGACAAGTGCCCCATCGGAGAGGCTCTTTAGTGTAGGAGGGGGCGTTGTAACATGCCACCGGGCATCCCTCAAGCCAGATGCGGTAGACCGGCTCGTATTCCTTGCAAAAAACTTGCAAATGTGAATAGCAAATGTAATGACTGACATTACACACCTTTACCTCCTTCATGGGTTGCATTATTATTTAGCATGCAAAGACCCAGTTTAGTTTAATTAGAAAATGTCTTGTTTTATCTAATTGGAAATATAACTTACTGTATGTTTGCAAGTGCTGATTTGCTGATTTTTTTTTTTCCAGAGATAAAACTTTATATTTTATTATATTTTTTAAAACTTTTTTTCAACTTATTTTACAGAGTTTTGCACTTTATTCATTCATTTTTGGTTTAATAAGAGCAAAGTTTGCACTTAAAGCCCAATGGGGCAAATGTTCAATAAAAAAACAGCATATTTGAAATAATTTCTTTGCCTTTTGTCAATTCACAAAATAATCGTAATCGTAATCGAAAATCGGATTTTGAGAGAAAAAAATCGAGATTTTATTTTTGGGCAAAATCGAACAGCCCTAGTGAATACTTTTGACACCTCTGCAAACTTTACACATTAAATGAGTCATGTTCATCTTCTTCTTCGTAGAAACTACATTGTAGAATCCAAGGTCCAATGTTTATTTACTAATCGACATTAGATCAAAACCATAAAGTAGCAGACGTGTGTAGTCGTGAATGTAAAAGAGGAATTAGTAACTGGGGTTACATGAAGTCTCTAAGACCCTGTAAGCACGAGTAAAGCTTTAGAGAAAAACCCCTCCCTTTGACAAATAAATGTGAGAAAGGTGAATGCGTACGGGAGCATATGGTAGTTTCTTAAGGACTAATACCCACTCAAATCCACCTAAATGAGGGCTTACCTGTGATCTAAGAACAGGAATTTCCATTCCAGACTGTGCCTGGAAGTGAATTCTTCATTGGGCTCCTCTACTGTACACATTTCCTACAAATAGAAAGCAAGAACATTTAGAGAGGAGATCACGTTCCATAAAATGGCTTAAAAAGAGACGTTCTCTCATTAAATACCTTGATAAATTGCGGTTTGGCCAAGCGAACGGTGGCTACGAAGCACACCTGGTCATCGAATGCGGGCTGCAGCGATCGCTGCAGAACGCCTGCGAGGCCGTTCCTCGCTATGTTGGGAACTGCACAATCAAGAACACAGTTGTTTATTCTGTGACCTACTTAACGTACTGTATATCACAGCTCGGAGTGTTTCTGAATATAGAACATGGCACGAGTACTGCCGGGATCACTGGTCGAGATGTTGTTGAGGCTTTAGAAAAAGTCAATGGCGTAATCAGCTAAAAATAACCTTTACTTTTAACATCCACATAAAAACACAACGAAAACACAATGTTTTTTAGGGTTTTGTATTCGTATAATAATAAAAAGGAGCAAAAAACATCTAAACCCATGCAATAAACACGTGACTAGTTACATACCATTATTGAGGGACTTGAAATTGCCGATGAACTTAACATACTCGTAGACGGGAGTTTCTTTGGGGTCGATGGACCCTCGCAGCATATGACAGCAGAACTCCAAGTGATTTTTAGCTGGATGAGAGAAGAAAAAAAAAACTAAATTACAGCTGGATCTTGTCAAAACATTGCTCACTTGTACAAAATGATGACAATGTAGTCCGAGTGCCATTACAAAAATAGAGGTGGTAATAACACACGGCTCTGTTTTGTTGCTATATTCAGGATTAATAGCAGCTCTTTAACTGCTCTTCTGCGTGTAACTCAAACCAACGTATGACTAACACTCAAGTTCACTGTAGGGGAATGCATCTCTGTACAGAAAGTAAGATTCTGCTGCAACCATATAATGTTTGGAAAGAAATAAGATAATAGATGTGCAGTTTATGAGGAAATTTGTATTTATAGATGAGCTTGATTAGGGTTGCACGACATGTAGACAAATAATCGTCACTGAAGACATTTTTCATCCGACAAGACACAAAATTCTTCCTTTGATTGCAATCTAGCACAAAACTTTTCAACTGTTGACATATTTAAGCTCAATTCTGACATTACAGGGATTCCCAAAGAGCTGACTGAACATCCGGATGATTCATGTGCAAACGCACGAAGGCGGCGCTAGAAACTGTACATCGTATGTGGGTTTTTAGGTCGTATTATGTTTGTTTCTGCTTTACTTCCAATATCAAGGTCAAACAGACCAAAGCAGTTCCCCACAGGATACAGAACGCAGCATAACTGAGTCATCTGAAACGAGCTGGAGGTTTATAAAACTGTATGCTGTTACTGACTCTTCATGTAATCTGCATTCAGGCCCTCTGTATCGGTGGGGTGTGTCGATAGAGACTTGTATACTTCGGAGTGTTCCCCAACTGGAAGGAAGTTCAACAGATTCTGGTCCACCAAGTCTGCCTGGAAAACACACGTTCATGCATGAAAATACAGAAGAAGAAGAAAAAAACCGTCTCTTCAGCTCAGGGGTCATCCTGACTTGACTGACTTTAACCACACACTAGGGCTGGGCGATATGGACCAAAAGTCATATCCCGATATTTTCTAGCTGAATGGCGATACTCGATATATATCGATATTTTTTCTGTGCCATAATTGGGGTTTCCCCCAAAGCATTATAGCATAGCATCTCTGTTAGCTTCATTTTTTTTCTGAGGCAAACCCTTAAAAAAACAGTCAGTTTTAATACAAAGCCTCGTGCCAAATGTCACACAGGTTCCTTTATTAACAGAGGTCTGCACAATATGAAAATGTATAAAACAAATGAAATAAAAATAAACTGCCTGCATATATAGAAAAAAAAATGCTTCTTGAATAAAATAAAACAAATATCCCTTTCCTGCATAACAATTAAATTAAAATACACTGTGCAATTAATACAATGTAAACAGTAACAGGCAGACTTTTCCACTGAGGTTGACAGTTGTGCAAATAACAAAACATTTGTGCAAATCTCAAATAAAACATTCAAGTCAATTTGTCACAAAATAAGCTATATCAAAATCATAGAAAAAAACAAAAAAAACATTTTTAAATCGATATAAACGATATTGTCTCGTACCATATCGCGTTTGAAAATATATCGATATATATTAAAATCTCGATATATCGCCCAGCCCTACCACACACACAAGCATATCCGGTGGAAGCCTGTTTTGCTGCACACTGGGAAAGTAATACATAATGAACAACAGAAAGATCCGGTGTTACTTACTGGAAGGTGCTCTAGTAACGAGGTGACACTCTCAGAGACATAGAGAATGTTCCCATCGGTCATTATTGCTATGAAGAACCCATCCAAAGCCTGATTGAAAAAAAGAAGAACAGTGTTAAAGTCGATCTACAAGTATAGAGCAAGAAAAACACAAAAAAAAAGAAAGAAAGAGAGAGAATGAAACACAATTTGTGAGACTGACCTCCAGCATGAGCTGAGTGAACTCCTCGTTGCTGAGGAACGGAGGCTTCCAGTCCTGTCTGATCTCACTCGACTCTGACTGGGCTGCGATCTCTGAAGAACGAAGGGGAAAACGTTACAACGCTTTCACCAACATTTAAGGCCTTGCAGAAAATAACAGGAGGAAGAAATTATTTTTGTTTTATCAAAATGATTACATTCTCTAATAGACTTACTAGATCCCCCCCATTGTTCCAATCCGTTAGTATTCTCCATATTTCTGCAGTAAATGTTTTTCAGATTTGTCTTTTTGTCTATCAATCCATCCACAAGCTACTTCCAACCTTTTTTCATTCTTTATTTCAATTCAATTCCCAAATTCATCACTTTAATACTAGGTCTGCAAACAATCTCCATCCCACCTTTTTCAGGAGTACTTTTTCCCAATTTTCAGTTAGGTTCAGAGGTTCCTCTTTATTGGAACACCTTACCACGCCATATTAGAGAATGCTTGAGCACAAATAATTTCAAAAAACAAATCACAACTTTTTTGCAAACCCAGCTTAGCAAAACTTAACTAATTTCCAAAACTTTTCTGCACATCCTCATCAGATTCCTGTTTTTCTAGTAATTTAGCTTATTCTCCTTAGTTGTCCTATGTTTTACATATCTCTGTAGATATTGTTTGTTTCCTTATAGGAGGACCACTCGACAAGCCCTTAAGGGTTTTTTTGGTTCCTCCTGCACATTTTTTTCTGTTACATTGTATTTCTTTTTTTTTTGTTGTTGTTTCCTTTTTTTCTACATACTGTTTGTCTGAATTTTTGGCAGTTGTATACTTTTTTATGTGCAAATAAATTAAACTAAAATGATTGGGTGACAAAGAACGAGCGACAGTTAAAACAAGATAGTTTAACAGTAAACTGGATCACACAACGTGCCATGTCAGTGGCAGTTGATCCTCCAACAGCTTGTGCAGCAGTGATAAGAACTGGGATGTAAATGGTTATTAGCCCAGATACGATACCAGAAAAGACAAATCATTTAAATTTACGTGATTACATTTTTCTAAAAACATCACTAAGCACAACGTAGGGCTGGGGATCGATTCAAATGTCAAGAATCAATTTGATTCCGATTCTTAAGATTCAGAATCGATTATCAAGATTTGATTCGATCCGATTCGATTCGATTCCGATATCAATTTGGGTTAGTGTTATTAAAACTGTTTTTTGAGTTGTTGCATGAATTATATGACTGTAGTTATGCAAAATATGAATACTAGTATTATATTGAGATTAAACACCAAGTATTGGCAGCTAATGATGCTGTAAGGACCAATCAGCTCCCAGAATGCTGATAGAACTGCTTTCAGAAACATTGTGGGTCAGAATTTACAAACAGATCCAGGGAGGAAACAGAGACGGATGAAATCGGTTTTAATTTTTCCCACATTCCGTTTTTATTTGTTCCATTTTCGGTCTATTTTGGTTTTTAATTTTTGAGAATTTGGTTTTTAGCATTTTTTGCAAATGTAACCCCAAGACAGTGTATAAAGTAATGAAATATAGACAATTTATGCAATTATAACTGAACACTTTAATGTTTTCATACCTTTAAACATATTTAAAGGCAAAAACATGGCACCAGTTATTCTCGTGTCCAACAAAACATTACTTTTTTGGGGATAAACAAAAAAATAACCAAAAGTTGTAATGTAATGATGAAAAAAAAAAAAATACATAAATAAATAAAAGAAAAAAAAAATTTGAAAAAATCGATCTTTAGACATATGAATCGATTTTTAGGAATTAATATGAGAATCGATTTAGAATTGGGAAATCGATTTTTTCCAAACAGGCCTAAAACAACGTATAGTAAAATGATCTACTGCAGAGAGTAAACACAAGTATAAAAGTAAATGATATATCTAAAAATAGATCAATAGATATCTATCCAGCCAGGTGTTCCACAAAAATCACATGCAGTGAGGTGAGAATGACACAAAAAAAAAAGTGCTGACCTTTGTGTTTACACAGGAAGTCGATGCTTTTCTGCAGGATGGTGGACTTGTCCATCTTCCTGGTGTTGCCCGGCAACATGGTGCCAAGTTCCTTGATGAGGACATTGAACTGATCTCTCCGTTTCTTCTCCGACTTGTTACGGGACACACTGCAAAGCAAAACACATTTAAAAGATTCTGAATGTTTTTTTTCATCCATAAACATCATCACCTCAGCGTGTTCATCTTTTCATCCCGCTTACCGTTTGGCCTTGTCCTTCTCATCTTCTTCCATCAACCCATCAAAGATGCTACAATCATCTCTACAAGAGAGGGAAAAAAAAAAACACTGGCCGTTTAGCGCGTTGCTGTGGGTGCAAGCTCCTTGGCAGCTTGAAAACAGATATGCATTGATAATAATAGCAGATGACGGACGACGGCTAATGAGAAGATTCCTACTATACGCGCCAGCCGCTGGTTTATTTTTGGGTCACGCAAAAAAAAAATGGAGACAGAGGGAACGAAGAGAATGTGTTACGCGTGCCAAGACGGTTAAGAGCATTAGTAAGACGGTGTGTTTTCGCTTCAATTAAGAACAGTCAAAATAGTTGAATCATTATAAAACACAAGTTCAACATAAGCGTTTAACCTTTACGGCGTTATTTGTGCAAACGTGTGGAGATTGTGTGTCTATGCATGTATAATGGATATCAAGCGTGTGACATCTTTAGATACTGCGAGCGTGTGAGTGCGTGCGTGCCCCTGCATACCCTATACTCGATGTCATGGTGGCTGCGGATCAGGGCTGTGGCTGCAGTGATTTGTTCTTGAGGCGTGAGGTAGGCATTTGGAAGAACACCTGGACAGAAGAAACAAACAGCTGTTAGGCTTTACACTGCCATTCAGATGCAAGTACAGTAGTAACAAAGTCCCTTTATGTTTGTGTTTGATGATGAATAAAATAGTATTTTCAAGATTCTCAAGTCTTTTTTTTTTCAGTTTAGTTTATTTCGGTCATGACATCACTAAAAAAAAAAAAAAGAATAAAAATGACAACAAGAAAACTAATACACTGTTCAAAGAAAACATTACAAAAAAATTTCCAATATACAAATACCATCTAGACCGAAAAAGGTGTAGGCTGAAGCAAAGCTTATTATTTGCCTACCCTCAAAAAGATTAATTAAAGCAATGAATTGAAAGCAAGAAGTAAGAGAAAAGACTGACAGTAAAACAAATTGCCTCCATGGGGATAACAAAATTTCCTCAAGAAATAAAAAAAAATTAAAAATAAAATTAAAAATAAAAAAATAAACAGTCTACATGTTACCTTCATCCTTAAAAAATCAAATCAAATCACTAATTAAATAAATACACAACTCAACATAGCAAGCATCACCACTCATTAATTTGATATAAAGAAATCATCCTTCTTTTCAATGTTTTTTTAAATAAGGTTAAGTCTTAATGTGTTTACTTTAAACTAACAAATATCCAACTGCATAAACACATGTACATACACAAGAAAAACAATACATCTATATTATAAAGCAGGACGACAAACCACCGTCCAATCAGAGCAGGCCAAGACTAACAATTATAATTATCATTATTCATGTTATTAAGGCCTTTTGTCAGTAAGGCCAGAGCTTTACTGTTATTAACAAAAGGTTCTATTTGTGTTTGTTTTAGATACAGACTCCACTTCCTCATGTACAGGACTGTCTCAGAAAATTAGAATATTGTGATAAAGTCCTTTATTTTCTGTAATGCTAAAATGTCATACATTCTGGATTCATTACAAATCACCTGAAATATTGCAAGCCTTTTATTATTTTAATATTGTTGATCATGGCTTACAGCTTAAGAAAACTCAAATATCCTATCTCAAAAAATTAGAATATTCTGGGAATCTTAATCTTAAACTGTAAGCCATAATCAGCAATATTAAAATAATAAAAGGCTTGCAATATTTCAGTTGATTTGTAATGAATCCAGAATGTATGACATTTTTGTTTTTTTAATTGCATTACAGAAAATAAAGGACTTTATCACAATATTCTAATTTTCTGAGACAGTCCTGTACTGTACAGGATGTGTGTCTTAAAATTGGTGGTTTGGGTCTTTGATGTCACACTACCCTGGAAATGTTAGCAGATCACTGAGAGACATCGTTTTCTTACTTAGGAAACCCCAGACAATATAGGAGGAAAGTATTTTTAATCCAATAGCCAATTTAGACAACATGCTAATTTTATTTTCTCCATAATTTCCCTCCCTTTAATTACAGCAGATACACCCGTGTTTACCTACTATTTCATGTCAACAAGCCCGCTGTGACGAATCTATTTTAATAACGTCTCATACTTGAGGTCAGTAAAACATTAAAGCTATGTCTCACCCCACTGCAGCTTCTGCACAGGCCCAACTTGTGTTCCTTGTTTTCTCAGGGGTTATAGAAAGGGTTTGGGATCAATGGTCAAAGTCGGTGATGAGGTCATTGGGGTCTGGAGACAGTAACAGCCCACAGGAAACAGGTGGCGGTCAATCAAACCTGCAAGAAAAACCACAGCACAAGGGCTTCAGGATCTCAACAGGTAAGTCTGGATGTACAATAATAACAGCTATTGATGGTCACCCTGGAGATTGTAGGAGAAAACTCACTTCTTCAAGGAAAATGTAACTTTTTGTGAAGTTTATTTGAGATTACAGCAAATAAATTATGATTTTCACCATTTTTAAAACAACCATAAATAAGGAGGTTGCAGCGCTTTTTTCTGACTGGTTGATGTACCAACTGTATTATTTCCATCTTTCAGTCTCAATAATTTCATGTTTTTATCCTGGGTCTGAGGGAAGGGCTATTTGAGAAGAGATGGCAAAAGTGGACATTTTATCTAGAGAAGGCATAAGGATGCGGACCTCTTTTTTTTTTCTCTCTCTTTTCTTTTTTTTTGATATATTATTAATGTGCTAACCCACAAGTTTATGTTCATGTTTTTCTACTTTTTTTTTTTTTTTTTTTGTTGCACGTTGAATATACAGATCATTTTTGTAATTTGGTAAAAATGTGCATTTGTAATAACTTGAAAATCCAATAAAGACAAAGTGACAAAAAAAAAAAATAATTTCATGTTTAATACCTTGGTAATATATTATCTTTTAACTAAATGCAACACTAACTCAGACACTGATGTGTGCTTCAATCAGTTGAGAAAAACAGGAATCTGAGCAAGCTTTAACGACTGGGGACGGGGAGTGGCGATCGGGACAAAGACGGTGCTGAATGAGACACATAAAACATCCATCTCTGTTTCACGGTGGGTATTTTCAAAAGGCACAAATAAAAACATGCAAAGCCTGTAAAAAAAAAAAGAAGAAAAGTGTAACATGAGGTGCCTTAGGACCACAGGAACAGCTTCTTAAGTCTCACGATTAATGAAGAAGCCTTCATACCTACAATAACAGGAAATGCAGCAAACTGTAGTTGGTAGAGGTATTTTTAGAGGCTCCTTTTAACTTCTGGTTCAGTCAAAGCTTTCCCAGCATGAGAGGAAGCATTTGTACTGTACAATGACGGGTTGAACCAACAAAACTGTGCCCTAACAAAATAAGTCTCCAACAATTCATTAAAACATATAAATTACAAAAGTTTGGCATTGTGAATGCATGAGAAATTCAAAACTGAATCTATGTTTTACATCATCCGTAGAAATGTGTAACATTAACCAATTTATAGTCAACAAAAGGTGAACACCAGTCTGACTGCTTTGTAGACGGGTACATGACGAATACAACAAGCTTACCGGTAATTTTTTCAAAGCTCCAGTTGCTGTTAGTTGTTGCTAAAATATTCTCATCTCAAAGCATCACCAACCAGTGTCCACAAAGTAACTTTACTTGCATCGAAAACTCAAAAAAACCTTCAATATTTAATGTGAATGCGTTAAAAGACATACAAAACTGTGGAAGTTTGATAAATGGACCCTGATCACAAATCTGGGGTGCGTTTCCCAAAACCATCGTTGCAAACCACGTCATTAACTAACCAAACAGGTATGTTACAAGCACAAACCACAGTTGAAACGATGGAGATGACATACGAAGAAGTATCATTAGAAGTATGATCGCTTCTCAAAAACATCGTTGGAACGAACATTCACAAACACCCTCGTTAAGTTGTGTTGATCTCCAGTTAGATGCTTAGTTTATGGTTGAGACATCGATAATAGAGGACATTCTCGGTGGCAATGCTAATTCAAAATTATATTAACATATATAGGTATAAATAAATAAGAGTTTGATAAAACAAGATAAGTGGGCAATGTTTGATGTTAAATACATCTTATTATGGCTATTCTAAGCAAAATAGCTCACCTGACAAATACGAATTAATAAATAAACCTCTTAATTTTGTTTTACATTGAACATACTACAGTTAAACAGGAATAACATAAGTTATTATTGTGAACCTCAATGTATCAGCTAATATGTGTTGCAAGATGTTGGAAAATAGAGGAAATATGGACCAATTTGTGAGCGTGTCTTGTGGTGAGAATCGTTCTACTTATTATGTATTAATAATATTATTTTTATGGGGAAAAAAGGCAAAACAGAAAAAAACAGTAAAGCTTAAAAAAAAGAAAATAAAGCTAAAATTATACATTCCCTTTACGATTACGAGTATGCATTAAAGCATACTCTCAAAATCTCGATTGAAAACAAACACAGACAAAAGACTAATCTTTGAGCCACAATAATGAACCACTGCGAGTTGCATCAACGAAAAGAAAAAGGTTACCCACACGGGTCTCAAACACGCGCAACCATGTCAAGTGATCAACCGGCCACCGCGGTGACGCCTGGAGAAACCAGACAGGTAATGATCGACGCTTATAGAGTAAAAACAAACACATCTACAGACGGATATTACTAGAGTAACATTGTTACTGAAATGTTATGTCTATTTTACTCGTTTATGTGCAGACTACTACTGCCCCAATGCCAGTTAGTCTTAGGGCAACATTGATGTTACATATTTGTTCAACTTTAAACCTGTTTTAGTTGTAAGATGTGATTTCATTAGTAAATATTGTTGTGGTGGTTGGAATGTGATTATGATGTGAATAACTTAACAAGTAAACCTATCATCATTTCAGTGAATTTTATCGCTGCCATTCAAATAAAAACACATCTGGAAACATCATCACTCTGACTGTGGTGCTTCAAACCAACAAATGTACAAAGTACGAACTTCTGGGCTGTTCCGTAGTTTAACGATGCATCGTACGATGTTAGTTGAATGCAAACTTCTGTGGTACGAGAAACACACCCATGACCTGTTCGCTGAAAGGCGTATTTTCATACTCAGGTGGCCTAAAGCATTGATACGGTAGTCACTTCAGGCACACACGCAGTTTTTCCTTTTTTTCTGTAACTGTAGTGTCTTTAAAAAAATAAGACAAAGACAGCTCTTGTGTGAAATTGAAAACTGGAACTGAACAGATAATCTGCTTCATGCTTATATATCCCTTCTTGCAGCAAAAAAAAAAAAAAAAAAAAAAAAAGGCAAGCTTGGAACAATTTATGATACAGGACCAATAATTAATTTGGGAAGCTTAATAAATCTGAGCCTATGAAATCAGGAGGTCTTTTTTTTTTTTTAAAACGTACCCGCTGGAATGTCCAAGGTAGGCACCACTAGCCGTTTTAGATCCCAGCCTTCCGGGGCGTGAGAAACGTTCACACCACACCTGACCTGCAACACAAAAACCCCTGACTCATTCCATCACATGATATGCTGAATATGTTTAACATGCACATAAACTGCTGACGGGCCCAGAACGGCAATATGGTATTAGGAATGTACAACATGTATGTGCAGTAATAAACGGATAATTTCATCAGTATGAACAGAGTACATGTCACATTGGAACAGGGGGTTGTGGAGTTCAATGACATCTGTGTTATATACTTTATACTATTCCTAAATATGTAAAATTACAGAGCTGATATTCGTTCTATCGGCTGTCACAATTACCTAAAAGTCATAATCAAGTGTTTGCAATCTTCTGACACAAGTCATTCATATTATCACCACATTCATCTTTATTAAAGCGTCAAAAATGAGCTTTTATGTTAAAATATGTTTTGTTTTTTTATGGGCTATTCTACTTTTAAGAAGTGTCCTGTAGGTTTCACAATCTGCTGTCCCCACAACTGACAAAAATCATCCAAAATAACTTTTGACTCCCATCCCCGTCAATTCTACAACAACTAATGTACAACTTTGTGGCACCGTGTCACAAATTAACAATGATGAAGCTATTTTAGAGAGCTACAGAGGACAACGTGATGGAGGCGACAAAGAGACTCAGGAAAGTAATGATGGAAGAGAAGAAGAGAGAGCAACAGAACAAGTCAGGAACAAAAGTACATAATGTACAACAAAAGTACATAATGTACAGTGTGGTAAAGGTGACTTAACCTCCATGCCTGTAGAGATATGCTCCTAGATAAATATGTCCTTTATACTACTGTAAAAGGTACGGTTAACTATTTTTTGAGTTTATCTAACCCAAAAGACACTTTTGTCACATTTAGCACATTTCTTTAACCTTCATACACACCAATGGCTCCATAAAAGACTCCATAAAAGTGGAGACTAACAATGGAGACAGCCTGCCCTCCAAAGCATGATTGTTCCAGCCAATCAGTACAGATAGGACTAATCCAATCACATATCAAAATCAGGGGCCTATATTGATGTAATTCACTGTTCAGACATCAGAATGACAAAACCGATAACGAGCGTTCTTTTCAAATTCAAACCTATACGTTTTTACTGTTGAAATAGCCCACATTTAAATATTATTTTCAGATGAAACATTGTTTTTAACTAATTGGAAGGCTTAGATAATGTAGATGATCAGTTTTTTTTATCTAGTTATTGCACTTGTATTGCAAATATTAAAAACAAAAACAACCCCACTTTAATATCTGCATCAGTGTTGGTTATTGGGTTTGTGCTCTTGCACTTTTTTTTTGTCATTGTTGTTTATGTTTTGTTCAAATATCAAATGTCACAGCATCCAGAAATCGCTTACTCTACCTTTAATTTATGTGCATTATCAGGGGAAGGCTGAACGAAACTCACCAAAATATTAATAAGTGAACATTTCTGTATTGTTTTGAAAGAATTAATACAGTTTGACAGAGTTGATACCCTTTAGTCCCATAACTGCCTCATCCAAATTTTGATTAAAACACCTAGAAGGCTGATAGACATCTTTATATTTTGCATTTATTACTAATAAATGGCTAATATTTATTATGCTTAGGTGAATCTTTGACAGAAAGCTTGCAGTATGACAGCGCTAATCAGAAGGATCAATAACAATTATTTTCATTTACTAAAATGTTGTTATTGTGACAACACAATCTAATTTCACAAAAAAATTGAATTTTGTTAAATAATGGCTGTCACAGAATACATCGGTCTGACAAACAGTCCAAATAAACAGAGTATTATCCTCACAATTGATACGTTTTGTTTAAGATGTTCATAATGTCAATGAGTATTAAATTACAGCATCAATTACTATTATTTTCATCTAAGGTGAGTGTTGTAATTGTGACAACACAATCTACTGTCACAAAAAACATTCAATTTGTTAAAAAATGGCCGTCACGGAATACATCGGTCTGACAAACAGTCCAAATAAACAGAGTATTATCCTCACAATTTAATTTAGCGATGTTTAAAATGTCCATGTGTATTAAATTACAGCATCAATTATTATTTTCATCTACTAAAATGTTGTAATTGTGACAACACAATCAACTGTCACAAAAACATTTAATTTGATAAAAAATGGCTGTCACATAATACTGTACATCGGTCTGACAAACGGTCCAAATAAACAGAGTATTATCCTCACAATTTTGTTTAGCGATTAAAATGTCAATGCGTATTACATTGCAGCATCAATTACTATTATTTTCATCTAAGGTGAGTGTTGTAATTGTGACAACACATTCTAGTGTCACAAAAACATTTAATTTGATAAAAAATAGCTGTCACATAATATATTGGTCTGACAAACAGTCCAAATATACTCAAATAAACAGAATATTACCCTCACAACTGATAGATTGTATTTAAATATGTTTAAAAAGCCAATGATTATCACCACCATGTGGATCACCTAGTAGCTCAATGACCCCTGACTGACAAGGCTGTGCCAAAAGATGTGACTTGCAGGAAGGTCACAATGGCTATAATAGTTACAGATAACATCACAGCGCAGGTTGATACCCTAATACTTGTACGAGTAATCAGACCAGCTCTCATTCAGGATGCTGATCTACAGTCTCACATTCCAAAGCAGAGTTAGCCAATATGAACTCAGGGGAACATTTATGTTAAAGAAAACAAGGGCAAGAACCAACGCTAAACAACGATGCATCTCAGTGACAAGAGTTAATCTGCGGAACAGCTTAAATACAGAAATGAAAATATGTAGCACGTTATTACAATTCAAAAGCACCTATAAATACAAAATGAATAATAAATATAAAACAAAGGGATAATACACATAGGCATGTACCTATGGACATGTGTATCTATATATGCGTATGTATATATATATATATATATATATATATATATATATATATATATATATATATATATAAATATATATATATATATATATATATATATATCGGTCAATTGTACAAGTTATTTTACAAAACAAAATGAAAAAGTAAAATAAACATTGCTTTTGCCGAAAAGGTGTAGGCTGAAGCCGTAGCTTATACACTTTTTCTCTTGTGATCAGCTTAAAACAGCTGTACTGTTTCTATGCATACTTTATGCATAGTTTATATATGTATGCGTGTGTATGTATGTATGTATATCTGTAGGTAATAATGTGCATGTACTATTGTATTATTGTATTATTGCTTATACAAATACTGTATGGAATGATATTTATTAATGACATTGCATTAGTTTATAAAAGCTAATATTTTTTTGTGAAAAGGGTAGGCGTCATAAGCTTAGGCTTCACTCTACACCTTTTGGTCCTTGGTTTTTTAGCTAAAATTGTATAAAATTATATATATATATATATATATACACAGGACTGTCTCAGAAAATTAGAATATTGTGATAAAGTTCTTTATTTTCTGTAATGCAATTAAAAAAACAAAAATGTATTCATTACAGTTTAAGATTCCCAGAATATATATATATTTTTTGAGATAGGATTTTTGAGTTTTCTCAAGCTGTAAACCATGTTCAGCAATATTAAAATAATAAAAGGCTTGCAATATTTCAGTTGATTTGTAATGCATCCAGAATGTATGACATTTTTGCATTACAGAAAATAAAGGACTTTATCATAATATTCAAATTTTCTGAGACAGTCCTGTATATTAGATTAGATTAGATGCACATGTTAAGGTACAGGGCAACGGAATGCAGTTAGCATCTAACCGCAAGTGCTTGTGCAGTGAAATAAATACAATGTACAGCATATACACATATGTATGTACACAGTGCAGATTAATAAATACTGTTGTTATGAGGTGCATGTCAGACATGAATGAGTGATAATATTATTATAAACAGATTATAAACAGATGAGATGTGATTATATGATTTACAACATATATATATATATATATATATATATATATTTTTTTTTAATTATATTATATATTTTTTTTGTATAACACTGAATCACCGAATTACACCTGTACTTTGAGTTTGTGGGAATGGAAAGACCAATAAACTAAACTTAACTAAAACCCTGATGGTCAATAACAAGTGAAGCCTCATTAAACTGAGCTGCAAAGGGAAGAAAAACAAGCACAAAAACACTGTAACGACCCCCCACTCCCCTCTACTCCCTCACGGTGTTGTCAACTTTAACATTAGTCACATTTAAACACACCATCCATTTCCACAGGTGTTGTGATTGTAGTTGTTATACAACCTTTAAAAAAGAACAAGCAGTACACTTACACTTAGCTCCCAGGCTAACTAAGCTGGCTACCACCAAACTGCCCCTTTAACTCTCATTTAACTGCCCTGATTCCCCCTGATAGACACACCGGTGACAGGTACAAGGCTGTCCCGTCGTGAGGGGGTGAATGAATGAGGGGGTGAATGAATGAGGGGGTGAATAAACAGGAATATCCCTCTCTATCGTGGCGGAGCTGGCGCCGAGCCTGAAGCTGCTGTCACGCAACAACTGACATTGCTGAATAATCTCTCCAATATAACCCAGCTGGAGCTTGAAAACAACATTTTTAAAAAAGATATTTTAAAAAATAAAATAAAAACATACAACAAATACCAGTTTGGGGTCGAGAAACAGCCGAAACCGGCGACGGTGGGAACATTTTTCGCGGCAGATGCGCATGCAAGACAGATTCATGCTTCTGCGTTAAATCGACGGCGTAGGCTACGGCGTAAGGTACGCGGCGACGCGCACGGTACGGTGCGCGTCGCCGCGTACCCTACGCCGTAGGCTCTGCGTCGGTGTCGCCTTTTTTTTTTCTTCTTCTTTATTGAACACAATAAAACAACATAGAACAGTAATTAAACATCTTCTCTTAAGGATGATAGTATACTTATACTTGTGGAACTCATTAGACAACGACCTTAAATTAGCAAAATCAATAAAAGCATACAAGATATGATTCAAAGCAAAGGTAATTGACACATATATAGAAGCAGAATAAGCCAACAAAGAATAATGCACACATGCATGAGAAATGACAACCTAAATTGGTTTTGTCGGTTTCTTTTGCATCTTTTCACTTTCTGTTTTCAGAGCTATCATTATTATTATTATCATTATTATTACTATTACTATTATTACAGTTATTAGAATAGAATAGAATAGAATAGAATACAATAGAATAGAATAGAATAGAAGACTTTATTTATCTCCCAAAGGAGAAATTCAGTCGTGCAGCAGCCAAAACACACACACACACACTTTATATTTAAAATAGAAATAACCAATAAGTAGTTAAATAATAAAAAGAGCAATATCAAAAGTAGAAAAAGAGTATGTACAAGAGAGAAAAAAATAGTAAACACCAAAAAAATGGATAATATTTACAAAAAATTTACAAATATTTTCAAAAATACTTGAGGTATTTAAGGTATTTACTGGTTACTGCACTTTTTACAGTTTTTTTATTACAGCTATTATTATTATTTCTATTATTATTATTTTGTGTAACCTCATTATACTTCATTTGTTCTTTTTGTATATTCTATTATGTTCAAAGGTGGGCAAGATAAGCTTTATGCTTCAAGCCAAATAATCACAATGTTGACCAGGGGAAAACCTGTGGATGTTTGTTATCTTGTTTGTTGATATTTATACTTGTGATTGACCGAAATAAATATTAACAAACTAACTAACATAGTAGACATAATACGAGATGCTGTCAAAATATAGAGCTAGTACAAATAGCTAAAAAAGGTATGATGGAGTACGTTGGAGTTAAATTCTGGAATGATGCCAACATAAATTTAAAAACATATCATTCTTTGTGCAAACTATAAAAGTATCACAGTATTTAAAATCAGTAAATGCATTTTGTGTCTCTGTTGTTCCTGGATGACACAGGGCTAAAAGAATTGTGTAAAAAATGTGTGTTGTTTATAGTTCAAAGAGCTGCAGTGACCTCTATGTTGGTCAGAAAGATTCACATCTTAGCTTGAATGAATGCTTAAAAGATCCCCTTTTAAAATGATACCAAAGACAATATTGTGAAACATTGACAGATATCCTGTACATGAGTCTAAACCAGGATATGCATGTAAAATGTAATTTTCTGAAGGGGGGTGGGTGACTTCATGAGCTGATAACTATGATACAGCTGCCACTCAGGAAGGGTTATCATACCAAAATATCATTTACAGACATGGATCTTTTCAAAAATTAGAAGCAAGTTTTGTAATCTTGAGTGGTTACTGATATTTATAAATTGACTACACAGGTTTCTACAGCCTTTTAAACGCTGGTTGTGAAGGCGGAGCGGCGCGCGCAGCCTGGCCGCTGAATGTGGGTCACTGGGCCTTTTGCTCCGCGTTAAGCCTGAATTATGCTTCTGCGTTAAATCGACGGCGTAGCCTACGGCGTAGAGTACCGCGGAGACGCGCACGTTACGGTGCGCGTCGCCGCGTACCCTACGCCGTAGGTTCTGCGTTGGTGTAACGCGGAAGCATAAATCAGCCCTTCAGGCGGAAACGGTGCCGAGGCTTTCTGCAGCCCCGACCGACCGCGGCTTCCGCGACGACCGCGCACAAAAAGGGGAAAGGTGGGGAAAAAAAACAACAACAAAAAAACAACACATACCTTGAAGGAATGAGGGAAAGTCGACGGCAGCCTCCGTGTTTTGCTTACTTGAGCGCTGCATGGAGGCGGTGGGGGCCACCGGGAGGACTTCGGGCTGGGGAGGAAAAACAGGAGGCCGACTTCATATTACGACGTACAGTCATGCGCAATGGAGACAGTAGGGCGCACTATTTTGCAAGTACAGTAAAGTAAAGCTGCAGGACGGAGGGGAAACCTCTGCGTGAGCTTTGCAGGGGGAAATGACTCTCGCTCTCTCACTACTGAGAGAGAGCAACAACAGAGCTTCAATGCATGCTGGAAATAAAAAAGTTATGCAAAAAAGAGTTATTTTGCATGGCTTGACTTAACTAGGGTATATTTAGGACATAGTAGCCGCCCTACTCTACTGCCCTTGTTTTTAACAACTTGTGCTTTTTATTATTTTACATCTTTTCTTATCATTTAATTTCATTTATTTGGTATATTATGGTGTATGTATATATATATATATATATATATATATATATATATATATATATATATATATATATATATATATATATATATATATATATATATATATATATATAATTATTCATTCATTTCATTCATTGTCTTACCCGCTTTATCCCTTGCGGGGTCACGGGGGTCTGCTGGAGCCTATCCCAGCTCATTTTAGGTGAGAGGCAGGGGATACACCCTGGACAGGTCACCAGTCCATCACAGGGCCACATATAGACACACAAACCATGCTCACAACCACACTCACGCTCACACCTACGGGCAATTTTAGAGTCATCAATTAACCTAATAATAATATAATTATATTATGGTATATTATCCAATTATGATTATTAGGAGCATTCCAAACAAGAATCGTTCAAAAAACATGTTAAGTCATTTTTTAGATTGGAGAGTTAATAGTGTTATGTTATCATTTTGGGAACTGTGATTTATTCTTTTCTTTTTCTTCTTTTCTTCTCTTTTTAATTTCAATTGGATCTGTGTAAGTTTTGTAACTGGAATTGTATGTTACTGCAGGACGGAGGGGAAACCTCTGCGTGAGCTTTGCAGGGGGAAATGACTCAATGCTCTCTCACTACTGAGAGAGAGCAACAACAGAGCTTCAATGCATGCTGGAAATAAAAAAGTTATGCAAAAAAGAGTTATTTTGCATGGCTTGACTAGGGTATATTAACGACGGAGTATTAGGGCCAAACTAAGACAAAAAAAAAATAATTGGAAATTATGAGAATAAAGTCATAATATTATGAGAATAAAGTTGTAAAATTACGAAAATAAAGTCATTATGTTGCGAGAATAAAGTCGTAATATTATGAGAATAAAGTCGTAACATTACGAGAATAAAGTCGTGATATTGCGAGAATAAAGTCGTAATTTATGAGAATAAAGTCGTAATATTATGAGAATAAAGTCGTAATTTATGAGAATATAATTTATGAGAACTCTAACAGGAAGAGCATCTTCTCCCTCCCTGTGTTAAAATGAGGAATATTGAGCATCTTGTGAAGTTATTTATATATTTATAATATATTTAATATTACGACTTTATTCTCGTAATATTACGACTTTATTCTCAAAATATTACGACTTTATTCTCGTAATATTATGACTTTATTCTCGTAATTTTACGACTTTATTCTCATATTATTATAACTTTAGTCTCGTAATTTCCTTTTTTTTGTTTTAGTTTGTCCCTAATACTCCGTCGTATATATTCAAGATAAGATAAGATAAGATAATCCTTTATTTTCTCCCTCAGTGGGGAAACTTATTTTGTTGGCAGCAGTACAGTACACTTAGCACACACATGCAGGGGTAAAAAGACTAAAAAATACAAAATACAAAAAAAAATATATATAATATGTATAATTACAGAAATATGAGCAGTATATACAGTAGATTGAAAAGCAGGTAGACTATTTCATTTATTTGGTATTTAAGCCAATTAGGATTATTATGAGCATTCCAAACAATAAATCATTCAAAAAACATGTTAAGTCATTTTTTAGATTGGAGAGTTAATAGTGTTATGTTATAATTTTTGGAACTGTGATTTATTCTTTTCTTTTTCTTCTTTTCTTCTCTTTTTAATTGCAATTGGATCTGTGTATGTTTTGTAACTGGAATTGTATGTTACTGCAGGACGGAGGGGAAACCTCTGCGTGAGCTTTGCAGGGGGAAATGACTCTCTCAATGCTCTCTCACTACTGACTGAGAGAGAGCAAAAACAGAGCTTCAATGCATGCTAGAAATAAAAAAGTTATGCAAAAAAGAGTTATTTTGCATGGCTTGACTAGGGTATATTTAGGACATAGTAGCCTACTCTACTGCCCTTATTTTTAACAACTTGTGCTTTTTATTATTTGACCTCTTTTCTTATCCTTTTATTTCATTTATTTGGTATTTAAGCCAATTAGGATTATTAGGAGCATTCCAAACAAGAAATCATTCAAAAAACATGTTAAGTCATTTTTTAGATTGGAGAGTTAATAGTCTTATGTTATCATTTTGGGAACTGTGATTTCTTCTTTTCTTTTTCTTCTTTTCTTCTCTTTTTAATTGCAATTGGATCTGTGTATGTTTTGTAACTGGAATTGTATGTTATTGTGTATTGTTGTTTTTATTGTACTTTTTAAATAGGACCCCAGGAAGACTAGCGTTTGTGCGTCGGCTAATGGGGATCCTTAATAAACATAAACATAAACATTTAAGCGTACTGTTAAATTAAATACTTTCTGAAAACTGCGAATGAGATGTGTACCTGCGGTACTAACTCTACTGCCCTTAGTTTTCAGCAACTTGTGCTTTTTATTATTTTACCTTCTTTGCTCATAATTTGATTTCATTTTATTTGTTACTTACTGTCTAATTATGTCTTGCCGCTTTTAATGTTGATGTAAAGCACTTTGAATTACCTTGTGTGGAATTGTGCTATATAAATAAACTTGCCTTGCCTTGCTTAACATAATAAACAGATATTTCTGCGAATAGCATTTCCCAGTATAATAAAAGGGAGGGGTAAAATGCTGGGGGGGGGTGGGGTTACAGTGAGTGCAGTGTGAAACTGACATTGGACAGTCGCCAGGAGGAGCAAAGCAGGGGTTGGGATGGCCCTGCGTGATAGTGAGGGGTTTCCCCTTTTATTGACAACCAATCAGAGGCGCCACACGACATGACGCTGCTCCAACTGAAGAGGTTCCCCTAACTTCATAATTATAAAGATTGGACATTAGACACTGAGTGTGAATCCCAATGACGACTTAGATATTCAGTCCACACTTTCTCCAAGATAAATAGACAGATGGTTGCAGTGATAGGGTTGTGTACACAAGGTACATTATGTACAAAACACTATAAAAACGCCTATGAAAGACATTATGGGACTATGCAAGCATATACAAGAGGTAAGCTGTATACAAATATATATATATATATATATATATATATATATATATATATATATATATATATATATATATATATATATATATATATATATATATATATATATATATATATATATATATATATATATATGTATATTATAGATATATATATTAATTTAAAGATAATCATTGCCCAGCTAAGGGAAGTGACACATTTCACCAAGACTTTTCTTTAATACAATCTCCTGCCCTGGGCAAGCACAAAACAAGGAAAAAAATTGATGGTATGAGGTAGAAAATATCCACAAAGTCCACCTGAGCAAGGTTTGCAACATATTTTCACATATTTCATTGTAATTACTGAAAGACTTTCAGTAATTACAATATAATCATGTGAAAACCACTCACATTTTTGCGAAGTTGAAAAGGTTTATGTTGTTTTTTTATCTCATTGTGAAGATACAAAAACAAAAAGGACAGTGATTAATCAGCTTTGGGTACTTTTAATATGGCCATAAAAAAACCCATATGATCGACTTCTAGACAATAAATACATTATATGAAACCATAAAATGACTTGACAAGCACAAGACTGTACCGAGCTCTGAAACTTTAAACTCTTTTAAGGAAATGTCTCACGCATATGTTTTCCATATTAATTAGAGCGGGTCTATTTAGGTTGAACACCTTTTCAGAAATACCGAACACGCCCCCTGGTGTTCAGCTCGGGGAAGTACAGTTCTTTACAAATGGGTCGCCGTCAACTTGTTGCTGCTATGGCAACACTGATTGATTGTTATTACTATTATTAAAATCAAAATGCCATTAGGCCATTGGAATAAATCAGATTCTGAATGTATCACATGAGTGCACAGAAGCAAATGCAAACAAAATGTAAACAGCCAAGTTCATATTTCATATCAAGTTGAACACGTTTCAGCTGCAAAGTAATAAAATCAAACCTATCCAAATATCAAACTAGTTTTTGTTGGTGGAAGGATTTTAGCCACACTAATTCATAACAACATTGTGTTTGATATGACAAACATCAGAAACAGCATAGCAACACTGTGTACATCAACCATCTAACCTCTGAGTTGAGGGTCGTGGGTAATTAAGATTCGTTGCGGTTCCTCGACTGGCCGCTAGAGGCTCTGCCTCCAAAAGCAAGTCAATCTCAGTTGACTCCCAAGTTAAAATATCCAATTTTAGAGCAGAAATAAACACATTTTACAGCCTGGTTCAAAAGATCGTTTTGCTCTCAAACGTGGGGGGGATCATTTTTGTACCACACCAGAAGAATTTATATAAAGCAGCACATTTGATTGATATATGATATATGATTGACAATCGGCTCAGCCAATGTCCTGCAGCTTTCACCTCCTCATCCGTAATCATCATGTTACTGTACTTAACGAAGTAACCAGCACTTTGAACGAAAAATGGGCTTCGATCCAACCTGGGTAAAAATAGTACGGAAGAGTATTAGGGCCAGGCAAGAGAAAAAAAATGTAAGAGTGGAAGATTTTTTTTTTATCGTGCACTTCGAGAAAAAAGTCGAAATGTCGAGATTGTTGAAATACAATTTCGAGAAAAAAGTCGAAATTTCGCCTTTTTTCTCAACATTTCGACTTTTTTTCTCAACATTTCGACTTTTTTCTCAACATTTCGACTTTATTCACGAAATTTCGACTTTTTTCTCAACATTTCGACTTTATTCACGAAATTTTGACTTTTTTCTCAACATTTCGACTTTTTTCTCGAAATTATACTTCAACAATATTCTCGACATTTCAACTTTTTTCTCGACATTTAGACTTTTTTCTTAAAATTTCGACTTTTTTCTCAACATTTCGACTTTATTCAAGAAATTTTGACTTTTTTCTCAACATTTAGACTTTTCTAAACATTTCAACTTTTTTCTCAACATTTCGACTTTTTTCTTGAAGTGCATAATGAAAAAAAAATCTTCCTCCTCTAAAATATTATTTTTATTTTTCTCCTGCCTGTCCCTACTACTCTTCCGTAAAATAGAGCGCTTTATGAAAGTAGCGTAAACATTTTTGCAATCTTTACCTCAGTGGGTCCCTCTATGGGTGCGTAGTTGAAGTGTTGCTTTTACAACAATGTGATATATACCTTTGTTAAGTCTCTTACTCAGTAGATACGTTTGTTGGCATATGATGACATGGTGCTTTAAAGTGATTTAGAGTTGCTGCTAGGGATGACCAGGACTGGGAAGCCCACACGCACTAAATTATGCTTTTAAAAGTAATCAAAGAGAAAAAAAATACTCCCTTGTGCTGCTCAAAACTCTGAAAGGGTGCACATAACTTTTGCATAGTACTGCATATCAATTATGTGGTTATTTTTTTTAAGAATAAAAGAAGTTTCACAATCACATTTATGGAGATCATAATATCTCTCCCAAGGAAGTCAGAAACATCAAAGTCCATAGTCCAGCCCTCACAATTTCACAAATTACAATATTGCAGCTGTTGAAAAGTAAACAGCTGTAAACTGTAAAGACATTAAAGTGATCCATCAATGGAAAATGTAGTTACATTAAGTAACATATTATTATAATAAATGTAAATTGATGATAGAAAGAATCTCTCCTAGTAGAAAGGAAGTGAAATTAAGTGAAGACAGAGTTTTTAAAACTAAAAGGAAAAGTTATTTGATTTCTGTGCAGTATTTTTATCAGCTGTTTGTACGTCATCCACAGGGTTTTATGGACGTTCAGTGACTTGAGGAAGTGTATTTGAGGATGTTTTTCAAGTGAACGTTCCACAGCAGAACGGAGCTTAATGGTGTTAAACAGACCTGTAAATTGTCTGGTACATTAGCGGAGCGTCTCTGAGTGGGCTTGTCTATTTATTAGTGCAGCACTTGCTCACGCTGCCACGCAGTCTGCTACAATTTGTTGAAAAGAAAGCCACTTAAGTTGCCCCCAACCCACCACACACACACACACACACACACACACACACACACACACACACACACACACACACACACACACACACACACACACACACACACACACACACACACACACACACACACACACACACACAAAATCAATTACATTTTATGTCAAACTACAGCTATTTTGCAGTTGTCTCAGTGAAATTCACCGTGTCGTTGCTCTCCTTCCACCATATGACAGAAACCGCAAGGAAAACACTTCATTTCCACAAAATGATAAAAAAAAAAAAAAGTGGTACAAGATACTCCAATTCCCAAAAAGTTGAGCCACTGTGTAGGATATATAATCAAAAAAGAAACAAAACCAAATCCACAAAGTGAAATACTATTATATTATCTATTGCAGGTCTGACAGCTCAGCATGCAGACGTCTGCAAAGCCATACTTCTGTAATGATGCTGTATTGTCTTACCAAACGCAATGATGCCTTTCCTAGAAAAGATGTTGCTGAGATGGGAGCAGATGTTGTTTTAAAACCTGTATCCAGCTTTTGTTGTTTATGTTTTCAGTCCAAATGTGCTGCTCATCCCACCGACACTAGCAACCCCTGTCAGAGATCCAGGCTTCTGATAGGGAGATGACACAGGTTGCCATGGTTTCAAAAACAATTTAAAAATGTCATTTGACAACAGGACACTTTTCCGCTTGGAATCAGTTAATCTTAATGGGTTTTGGTCGGAGCGTTAACCTGTTCTCATGGATGGAAAACTGCATTATTAGACGGTGGTCTCTGAAAGTATTCCTGAGCTTATGCAGTTTTTTTCCCATCACAGAATCCTGCCTGCTTTGAATGCAGCGCTGACTGAGAGCTGAAAGATCAAAGGAATCTAATATTTATTCTAATATCTAATCTATTATTTATTCTGACATTTCTCCAGACTCTCTGAATGTGAATCTGGAGAAATGTGAATGATATCATGAATTGTAGATGATGAGACACTGAAGGTCTTCACGTTTTTTATGCTCAGTAACATTACTCTGAAAGTATTATTGGTGAAACTCTACACTCTCTCTAATATATATATATGTATATATATATATATATATATATATATATATATATATATATATATATATATATATATGTAACCGATGTATAAATACGTTATTTCATTTTATTTATTTCACCAAAATCCCTCATGCCATATTATTTTATTTTCAGTCTTATTTTGTTATTTTTCTCTTATTTTGGTGGGGTCCTCACAACCGCGGTGACGTCATCCACCTGCTTTCGCGCGGTTTCGCTCTCTTGCTTCTGACAAAGGAGAGAGGAGTAAGTGGATTATTTTCCACCTGTTGTAATTTTGTTGTATAAGTGTCTTTAAGTGTTACAAACGGGGGAATATTGTTGTAGTCTGAAGTTTTGTTGTTATGTGTTTGTTTTGTGTGCAGTTTTGGCGTTTTTGGGCGATTTTCTTTTAATTGAGTTAATTTGTCGGAGGCTTGTTTTAATAGCATTGTGGGGACCCCCATTCTGCTCTACACTCTGACACACACACACACACACAGTGGTGCCGTGACCCGGATGGGACTGCTCCAGACTGGCTCATGGTCATCGTTCCTGGAGCTGTGGATCAACACCAGCTTGGTCACCGGAGGTTGCTACACAGAACACCGTTAAATTAAAGTAACTTTTTAGTATATATATTAAAAAAAAAAAAAAAAAAAAAAAGTGTTTATAAAAAAAAAGAAAAAAAAAGTGTATATAAACAAAAAAAAAAAAAGGGAAAAAAAATTGAAAAAATTTTGGAAACTGCTTTTCTATTTTTTTTTTTTCTTTGCCCTGATTTGAGAGTCAATTTGCCATTTTATTTTTTTTGGTGTGTATATTCAAATGTGATATAAGAGGTTGAAAATGGCATATGTTATCAGAGAGATGGATGAGGATAAGGTCCCAACTGAGAATTTAAGTTTTTGTTTTGGGAGGGGGAGACCTATAAGTGGGTTACCTCACACCCCAGTTCGAGGTGCATATAATGTAGACTCACCAGCTTTTTGTTCCACTCGCATGCCCGGTAATGTGGCCTCTAGCCCAAGTCAAGGAGTTACACTTTCAGGCCTTCCAGATACAACAGACCCAGCCTTAAAAACTCTGATAACTCATATTGCACAGCAGGTAGGACAGACTATAAAAGATCAATTGAGGGGCGAAAGTGAAGGAAGAGGTGTTAGTGGCGCACAAGCTCAGAGCAGTGTAGGCCAGCTACCCTATGACCCCACTTACCTCAACTTAACTGGTGCAAAGCTAGTCCTTCAGTCAGATGTAAGAGAGCCTCCTGTCTTCAGGGGAGATGGGTCTGATAAGAACACAGTCTGTGAGTGGGAGGAGTTGATGGAAGTGTACTTCAGGAAACGAGCCACGCCCCTCAACGAACAACATGCTGAGGTAATGTGTAGGTTAATGGGCAAAGCTAAAGATATCGTGAGAATAACTCTGAGAAACAGCCCATCCCTGAAGCCTAAAGAAAATCCTAAAATCATTTATGACATCCTCAGGCAACATTTTAGTGCAGTGACGTACTCATGTATGCCCATGGCTGATTTCTACAGCACTGTCCCGATGGCAAGAGAGACCCCTGTAGAATACTGGCTGCGGCTGAACAAGGCTGTTGATGCTGCAGAGGGGGGCTTGAAAAGGCTAGGACGACGCATGGATGATCCCTGTCAGGAGGTAACCATGATGTTCGTGAAACATTGCCCAGATCCCACCCTTACCGCTATTTTCAAGTATAAAGCACCAGATAAGTGGACAGCTAGTGAGGTTCAAGAGCTCATTGATCGCCATCAGACTGAAATGAAAGAACAGATGCTCTCAAAGTTAAAGCGCCCACTGACAGTTCATGCTCAGGTGCCCGCATCAGACCATTCAGAAATGACGGATCGGTCAGTAGAGTTGGCTGCACAGGGCGAGAATAGAGTCCCTTGTAATGATAACTTTGTGAAAACACTAGTCAGCCTTTTCGATCGGGCACTGTCACAAAACAACCAGGCTGTACGCAAACCAGGTTCACCTGATCAGTTTCAGCATAGATCCTGCAGAGTCTGTCAGTCACCAGAGCACTCAACCCATGCCCACTGCAGGCGGGAGCGTCTATGTTTAGCATGCTTTCGGCCCAATCACATAAAGAAGGACTGCCCAAATCGTCAGCGTGGCCGATTTCAGCGTGTTTCGCGGGCACAAAACACTGAGCCTTTAAACTAACTGGCCTGCATTTGACGAGGGGATGTGTGGGTAAAGAAGAATCCCTCAACGGTGGTGATGTTGAGCAGCAGTACATAAAAGCGTGTGCAGCAGCACCGGCTGGCGCTAAAGTAATAGTGCAGAACATTCAGAAAGTGGGTCCCTTTGATGAACTGTTTTATACACCTGTCAGCGTAAACAACGCATTCCGGGTGCAGGGAATGCTTGACTCTGGTTCCATGGCGTGTACACTCAGTGAGCAAGCAGAGCTGAAGATGTTAAGCGAGAGTATACTCTCAGAGCCCATTCCTTTGACTCAGGAGATTGTGTTAGTAGGCTGTGGAGGGACACTAAGTAAACCAAAGTGTATGTATGAAATGGAAATGAAACTGTATGGAGAGAGCTGCATAGTGCCTGTCCTCGTGGTACCCGGCCAACGTGATGATTTGATCATAGGCACAAATGTCATCAGATACCTCATGCGTCAGCTGAAAATAACCAGTGATTACTGGCGTCTTGTCTCCAGTGGAAATCTTCTCCCAGAGTGTGAACAGCTTTTTGATCTCATGGCAAATTCATCCCGGTGGAGAGGTGAGGAACTCCCAGATGGGATTGGGACTGTTAAAATCCAGCAGTCAGTCACCCTGTTAGCGAGACAAGAACATCTGGTTTGGGGTAAATTGCCGAAGACTGTTCCTATGTCACCAGGCAGCACAGTAATAATTGAGTCCACCTCATCCAAGTCTATGCCCCGTAATATTATGGTTGGTCGTGTCATCACTCCTTTGTGGGGTGACAGATGGATTCCCATGAAAGTTACTAACCTTTCAAACAAGCCTATCACCTTAAAGAGAAACAGTAAGCTGGCAGACGTGTCTACCTGTTTAGCTGTGGAAGATTTTGAAGTTTTCCAGGGTGTCAACCAACCTGAAAAAGTCAAACAGGGAGAAAAACCTGAAAATGCCAAGCCTGCAGATTTCAAGCAGCGCTTACAACAGCTTGGACTTGCAGATATAGACATAGAACATTGCAATACTGACATAGCGGGGAAAGAGAGGTTAGTTGAGCTACTTGAAAAGTATAATGACATCTTTTCTAAACAGGCACTAGATTGTGGTGAGGCAAAAGGTTTCCAGCATCGCATCCGACTCACCGACGAGAGACCATTTCGCCTCCCCTACCGGCGAGTACCACCAGCCCACTACCAGAAACTGCGTCAGGTTTTGTCTGAAATGGAGGAGCAGGAGTTAATAAGGAAGTCAGTGAGTGATTATGCCTCTCCCCTCGTGCTAGTGTGGAAAAAGGACGGCAGTTTGAGGCTCTGTACTGACTTCAGGTGGCTCAATGCCAGAACCCTCAAAGATGCACACCCCTTACCACACCAGTCAGACTGCCTGGCTGCCTTGGGTGGAAACACCTATTTCAGCACAATGGACTTGACGTCCGGATTTTATAACATCCCGATGGCAGAAGAAGACAAGAAATATACTGCATTCACAACTCCAATGGGGTTATATGAGTATAACCGGATGCCACAAGGTCTATGCAACAGCCCTGCCTCATTCATGCGTATGATGCTCAGTATATTTGGTGATCTCAATTTCAGCAGTCTGTTGTGCTATCTTGACGACCTGCTCGTGTTTGCTGCAACTGAAGAGGAGGCTTTGAGGAAGTTGGAGGTAGTTTTCCAACGGCTCCGACTCCATAACCTGAAACTCAGCCCCAAGAAATGCCACTTGATGAGATCCTCAGTCAAGTTTCTGGGTCACATTATAGATGGTGAAGGAGTGGCCGTCGACCCTGCGAAAGTAGAGGTCATATCGAAGATGTCAAAGGCAGACCTGATGGATGATGATGGCTGTACGCCAGCAGTAAAGAGGATAAAATCTTTCTTGGGAATGGTATTCTATTACCAACACTTTATTCCTAACTGCTCTTCAGTAGCCAAACCATTGTTCGCTCTCACTGCTGGACAAAAGAGACGTGGTAAAGTCAGGGCAAACTCCAATACTGGCTCTTACAGAAAACTCAAACCTTCCGATTGGACAGATGAATGTGATGCGGCCCTGTGTAATCTGAAAGATGCTCTGTTAAACTGTGTTGTCCTCTCTCACCCAGATTTCTCTCAGCCACTGATACTGTCCATTGATGCCTCACTAGATGGTCTTGGAGCGGTATTGTCCCAAATACCAGCTGGCCAGGGAAAGGCGCGCCCTATTGCTTTTGCCAGCAAAACTCTGAGCAGTTCCCAAAAGAAATACCCAGCACACAGGCTCGAGTTTTTAGCTTTAAAATGGAGCGTGTGTGAAAAGTTTAGTCATTGGTTAAGAGGCCATTCTTTCACAGTATGGACTGATAACAACCCTCTTACTTACATCATGACAAAACCCAAGCTTGATGCATGCGAGCAGCGCTGGGTATCCAAGCTCGCCCCTTACACATTTGATTTGAAACACATACCTGGCACCAAGAACATAGTCGCGGACGCCCTCAGCAGGGACCCGTTTGCAAAAACAGTCAGTCACAGACTCATCACAGAGCAGTACGGCCATCTTCTTACTGAAGCTGAGGGTGTTTGTCACGACGGCATTCAAGATACCTTCCGGCTGAAGGTCCAGCATCAACAGGTGAAGAAATCCGCTCACAGCAGTTCAAAACTCCAATCTGCCCCCTTCAGGTATCCTTGTGACACTGTGGCTGTTAAGGCTCTTCTGGATGCTCATGACAACTGGGAGGCTGCTGCTGAGACAAGAGCTGTGGAGTTAATCCAGTCTGTTCAAGACCTGATACCACCAGGACAAGACTCCCTCCCTGTATTTACGCTGGAGGAGCTTCAGCACAGCCAAGACCTTGACCCCACGATTTCCACCATCATGCCATTCGTCATCCGCGACAGGCGTCCTTCTCGGCGTGAAAGAGCAGGGTTTGACGCAAAAGTGGTGGTGCTCATCAAGCAGTGGGAGAGACTCAAAGTTCAGAATGGTGTCCTGTACCGAGTTACTAAAGACCCTATCAGTAAACAGAAACGACACCAGTATGTCTTGCCAGACAGCTTCAAGGAAAAAGCATTACATGGCATACATGATGCTGCTGGACATCAGGGGCAGGCAAGGACTTTGCATTTAGCAAGACAGCGGTTCTTTTGGCCGAAGATGGAGTCTGATGTCAAAGAGCATGTCAAGTGCTGTCAAAGGTGCATTCTGGCCAAAACACCAGACCCCTCTGCTCGAGCCCCACTTGAGAGCATCAGGACATCTGCCCCCATGGAGCTGGTTTGTTTGGATTTCTGGAGTGCAGAGGACAGTAAGCAGCGTTCAGTGGACGTTCTTGTTATGACAGACCACTTTACGAAGTTGGCCCATGCTTTCCCTTGTACAAATCAGACAGCTAAACAAGTAGCTAGGAAGCTGTGGGATCATGTCTTCTGTGTCTATGGGTTCCCTGAACGTGTCCATTCTGATCGGGGGGCCAATTTCGAAAGTGAGCTTGTAGCAGAACTGCTTAAACTGTCCGGAGTCTCAAAGTCGCGTACAACCGCATATCACCCCATGGGAAATGGGGGGACTGAGAGATTTAATAGAACACTTGGGAACATGCTGCGGTCCCTTTCCCTCAAAGAGAAGCAAAAGTGGCCACAACAAATACAGACATTGACATTTGCGTATAATGCAACTGTGCATGAAACCACAGGCTATGCACCATTTCAGCTCATGTTTGGCCGAGTTCCACGGCTTCCTGTGGATGTGATGTTTAAGCAGGTACTGCAGGACTCAGTGGTTGTTGATCATGCAAGTTATGTTAAAACTCTCATGTCATATCTTCATGAAGCAGCCAGAATTGCCCAAAAACATGCTGTCAAAGAACAGGACAAACAGGCAAAAGGCTACAACAGGAAACTGAAAGGCACACACCTGAACATCGGAGACAGAGTACTTATTGCCAACAAAGGTGAAAAAGGGAAGAAAAAGCTGGCAGATAAATGGAATGCAACAGTGTACACAGTCAAGGACAGGAATTTACAGACTCACACATATAAGTTGGAGGATGGCAAAGGTGACATGAAGATTGTGCACCGGAACTTGGTATTGGACATCAGCTTCCTGCCAGTGGTAACGACCGAAGTGGAGTCATGTGACACTGAATCAGAGGAGGGTTCTAGTGTGACCAACCACTTGGACTATTTGGAGGAGGCGGATATGGAGGAAAGGACCAGTGCATGGATAATGAGTGGATCAGAGGACACTCAGAGTCAGGGTGCTTCAGAGTTGAGTGAAGAGGAGTCGTCTCCAGATGATCCAAAGCAGTGTCCTTTAAATGACAGAGTTTTATCTCATGAAAACAGTGATTTGAACAGTTTGGCAGCGGAGCCTGACTCAGATTTGCCACTCATGTCAGATGTAATTTCAGTACCCCCGAATGCTCAGTTCCCTCCAGTAGATGTAGAAAGCTGCACTGAGTCACATTCACAACCAGTAAGCCCATTTCACGACACAGCTACTCAGGTGCCCCCCACAGACGCGCGTTGTGGCCCAGACGCACATGTGTATCTGTCGGCAGACACAGAACAGGTGGTCAGAACACGAGTAGGCAGAGTCAGTAAAAGGGTAAATCGACTCATTGAGTCCATGGTTCAAAAGCCTTTTGGCTGGGGAGAGTTTGCAAGTTCATTTAGCAAGAGGTCTCAGTCACTCCTCACGCTGTTTTAAGAGGATGAACATTTGTTTATTTATTTCTTATGCCTGTACTTTTGTGAATGTGTGTGTCTGTTAGACGTCGTGACTATGCAGGGTTTGATATGCAGTATTCTGCATGTTTGAAACTAGTGGGAAGTCAGTATGGTGTAAAAGGCATCGTATAATCTAAGAGGAGCTAAGGCTTGATCACCCTTATGTCTCTTCTGAACCTATGCTGTAGTAGGTGGCTCATAACGCTGATGGTAAAACTAGGTTTTACAGTTATTCCCAGGAAAAACGTGTATATGTATGGTTTGACGTCCATGTTGTAAACAGGCTTGTTAGAGGTGTGGCTTTGCTTTTGGTGAAATTTAGGAGGGGAGGATGTAACCGATGTATAAATACGTTATTTCATTTTATTTATTTCACCAAAATCCCTCATGCCATATTATTTTATTTTCAGTCTTATTTTGTTATTTTTCTCTTATTTTGGTGGGGTCCTCACAACCGCGGTGACGTCATCCACCTGCTTTCGCGCGGTTTCGCTCTCTTGCTTCTGACAAAGGAGAGAGCAGTAAGTGGATTATTTTCCACCTGTTGTAATTTTGTTGTATAAGTGTCTTTAAGTGTTACAAACGGGGGAATATTGTTGTAGTCTGAAGTTTTGTTGTTATGTGTTTGTTTTGTGTGCAGTTTTGGCGTTTTTGGGCGATTTTCTTTTAATTGAGTTAATTTGTCGGAGGCTTGTTTTAATAGCATTGTGGGGACCCCCATTCTGCTCTACACTCTGACACACACACACACACACACACACACACACACATACTCACGAACCACTCCATTTGTTGACCCGTGTTTCCCTCATTGCAGCTGGTGGCGAGGCTCTAGTGCATGAGCAAGCACTGAAGCTGAGTTTTTTTTTTACGTTTATTTCAGGTATGTTTCTGTTGCTCCCACGTTTTGTTGTATTTTAATTTATTATTTTATTAACTTTATATAAAATATGCTGTTCAGCTAGTGTTGTGTTTATTGTGAAGTGTGTTATATGTATTTGTATTTATATATTTTCTGTTTGAATTTGTCATGTACTGTCATGTACATGCTCTTGCTTCTGACAAAGGAGAGAGCACTGGTGGCGAGGCTCTAGTGCATGAGCAAGCACTGAAGCTGAGTTTTTTTTTTACGTTTATTTCAGAAATAAACTGGCTGAAAATTCCCGAGTCCCTGTGTCCATCCTATTCTTCAAGCACCAGAACACAACGCAGAGCCCAATCCAGTTACATATATATATATATATATATATATATATATATATATATATGGGTCAATGATCTGACGCCTATATTTTCTGAAAAACTGATTTTTTTTCAATTAAAAAAAGGTTTAAATGTATAAGAAAATACCATATATATGACTGACCTGTCCCACATATGGACTCACTTGAATTTTACAAAAAATACTAGTTGTTTGTGATTTTCTTGTTGTTTTAAGTGTCAAAATGTCATATGGTGCGACGTCCGACCAGGACTCTTGTTTTTGAAAACTTTTTTTGAAATCACTATAAATGTATTTAAATCAATCTTCTGCCCTATCTGGCATGATTTCCGAAATGTCTTGTAGTGTGTAAGATTGCAATACATTTGTATTTATATTTCCATCATAATATACGAACAAAGTTTGACTGATGACGTCCATTTTATGAAATATCATGTGGCACAACCATTAAAAAAACAACCATTTTTGTATAATCATAAAATTTGTAAAAAAAAAGATGTCAAGGAAATTAATTTATTTTAATATGAATCATGGTTGCACCACATGACATTTTTTAAGGCTAGTGTCAATTCATCTTGACAAAAAACTCAAAAAATTGACCTGTTGAAAATCCTTATTCGTCATTGACCCACATATATATATATATATATATATATATATATATATATATATATATATATATATATATATATATATATATATATATATATATACATATATATATATATATATATATATATCACTTACCCGTTGCCAATTAACCTAATTAGTCGAGAGATCTGCAGGTGTTTCTTCTCAGTAGCACTAACCTTTCTCACCTTTTTATCATCCACATCCTTATTTTGAGATTCAATATGAGGCGATATTTTTCATTAAATGGTAAATGATTTTTGTATGTTCTTTTGTGAATAAAATGACCTAATTCATTAAAGTTTTTAATTTACATTTTACAATGTTCCGACCTCTGAAACATTTTGTTTCGTGAAGAAAAATAGTTTTCCTTTTACAAAAATGTTAAAGTACAGCACATTATGTGAGGCTTGTCCGAGTTGTGTTTGTTTGTGTTTCTGTAAAACAGAACCCAACTTGTTCTCTGGTGTGTACTTTAGTCTGTTTTCATCCTTTTTCCAGTCTGTTGTTACTTATTAAATAAGTTCTGATACACTTCTGAAGGGTTCTTCCTATCGTGTTTTCCCCTGTTTTCTGTTCCTGCCCATGATCCATAATTCATCTCCATTACCAGCTTCTTTTCCACATTCCCCCACTTTCCCTTCACCTCGAGTCCTCTGCTGCTTGTTTCGCTTGTTACTCTTTGTGCCGTGTTATTTCCCCTCGCATGTCCTTCTGCTGCATCATTAATTGTGCCCTCAGAGATGTGCATGTCGTTCTGCGCCACAACGCTGACTTTGAACTGCGTGTTGATAACGAGCCGGAGGGCCCCTCTCTCTCGGTCGGACCACGGGTCGTACAAAATACACAAGTGTTTCTGTTCTTGGGCTGCTAAAAGCCTGACTCTCTGGATCTTTTTCACATGCTGAAGCCTTGACTTATCAGTGGAGGCAGTGACGAGATTTTTTTTTGGTTGTTGCATTGACATAAAACGCATAAGAGCCATTTGGAATATACTAGTTTTCTGAATTAATTTGTTATTAAATGTGATCTGATCAACATTTAACCCTTGTGCTGTCTTTGGGTCAAGGGAGAAAAAGAAGGAATGAAGGAAGGGAGAAAAGAAGGAAAGAAGGAAGGAAGGAAGGAAGTAGGAAAGGGAGTAAGGAAGGGAGAAAAGATGGAAGGAAGGGAGAAAGGAGAAAAGAAGGAAAGAAGGAAGGAAGGAAGGAAGTAGGAAAGGGGGTAAGGAAGGGAGAAAAGATAGAAGGGAGGAAAGAAGGGAGAAAAGATGGAAGGGAGGTAGAAAGGAGAAAAGAAGGAAAGAAGGAAGGAAGTAGGAAAGGGAGTAAGGAAGGGAGAAAAGATGGAAGGGAGGAAAGAAGGGAGAAAAGATGGAAGGGAGGAAAGAAGGGAGAAAAGATGGAAGGGAGGGAGAAAGGAGAAAAGAAGGAAAGAAGAAAAGAAGGAAGGAAGTAGGAAAGGGGGTAAGGAAGGGAGAAAAGATAGAAGGGAGGAAAGAAGGGAGAAAAAAGATGGAAGGGAGGGAGAAAGGAGAAAAGAAGGAAAGGAGGAAGGAAGTAGGAAAGGGAGTAAGGAAAGGAGAAAAGATGGAAGGAAGGGAGAAAGGAGAAAAGAAGGAAAGGAGGAAGGAAGTAGGAAAGGGAGTAAGGAAGGGAGAAAAGATGGAAGGAAGGGAGAAAGGAGAAAAGAAGGAAGGAAGTAGGAACGGGAGTAAGGAAGGGAGAAAATATGGAAGGAAGGGAGAAAGGAGAAAAGAAGGAAAAAAGGAAGGAAGTAGGAAAGGGAGTAAGGAAGGGAGAAAAGATAGAAGGGAGGAAAGAAGGGAGAAAAGATGGAAGGAAGGGAGAAAGGAAGGAAAGAAGGAAGGAAAAGCAAATAAGGTAATAAAGGAACGAATGACAAAAGATAGTAGGAAGATGGAATAAAGGAGGGTAAAAAAGGAGGAAAAGAGGAAAGGAAGAAGGAAGGAGAGAGCATGGCAGGAGGAAAGAAGGATAGAAGAATTGGGTCATTTGGACCCAAAGACAGCACAAGGGTTAAGTCACGACAATAGATAAACAATGTGGTTTAACTGATAAGATGATAATAATTTTGAGTCATTATTGAACAAGGCCATGAATCAAGAGTTAGAGTTAAGGTAAGTGATTCTACAGAACAATACAGCAAGATGTTGAAATGTTGGCTCTGATTCTGTCCTAAGGCTGATACTGAAGCTATCTGAAGCTGCTAAAAAACATACACCTCCCCTGGTGCCCACTGACTTCCAACTGAGCCTTAATCAATTATGTAACATCAACCAAATTACCCACCACCTTTCAAAATAAAAGCATATAGGAGTTATAATGTTTCTTCTCCTGCGGACCACTAGAGGAAGGGGGGAGGAAGCAGCAAGATCACGTGTTTTGTTGATGTGCTGTATAAAAGGGAAAATTATCGCCCCATATCAATACTACCTTCTCCAAAATACTGGAGAGAGTTGTTTACAATAGACTGAGTGATTATCTTAATAGATTAAATATAATTACACCATCTCAGTATGGATTCAGAAAAAAAAGCACTACCTGTATGGCTGTACTTGATCTCATCGAAAGGGTAAACGATGCACTAGATAAAGGAGAATATGGCGTTGGTGTGTTTCTGGACCTCTCAAAGGCCTTTGATACCATTGATCATAACATACTGATAAACAAATTGACCCACTATGGGATAAGAGGCACAGCTCTTAAATGGTTCACTAGTTACCTTTCACAGAGACAACAATATGTACATATCCATGACAACAAATCTCCATATAGACACATCAAATATGGGGTACCTCAGGGTTCTATTTTAGGGCATTTACTCTTTATTATTTATACAAATGATCTGGTCAACTGCTCAAAGGTCTTCCAAAAAATCATTTTTGCTGATGATAAAAACCTTCATAAAAACATTCATGAACTCCAAGACCTCCTTAATAATGAGCTCTCTAAAGTGGACATTTGGTTTAAAGTAAATAAACTCTCTCTTAATATTAAGAAAACAAATTATATATTATTTTGTTTCAATAAAAAACGAATAAATATGGAAAATTTGGCCTTTCAGATCGTAATAAATGATGAAGAAATAAAGAGAGTAAACTCTACAAAGTTCCTTGGGGTCCTCATTGATGACTGTCCAAATTTGAAATGTCATATAGATTACCTTGTGCAAAAACTATCTAAATATGTTGGTCTGTTTTTCAAACTGAGACACCTGCTTCCACGCTCTGCCCTTCTCACTCTTTATGAAACCTTGTTTGAACCTCATTTAAATTACTGCAATATTATTTGGTGTAATACTTACCCCAGTCATCTAAAAAAATTTGAAGTTTTACAGAAAAAAATTATCCGTGCCATCTCTTGGACTGAATTTAATTCCCCTACTCGTCATCTGTTTGCCCACTATGGTATTCTTCGCCTCAAAGAATATAACTACTTCCATAATGCATGTACAATATATCAGGTGTTCTCAGGTTTGAATCCCAGACTAATTCAACTCATCCCAATCTCCGTTCCCCAGCACACCCACAAAACTAGACATAAACACCTTATTATAGGGAAAAAACGTAAACTTGTGGGAACAAGTTTGAGTATTGTGTGTCGGGGAAACACAGATCTGGAACGAGCTGAATGATGAGCCTTAAAAAGTTAAAAAACTTAATTTGCACCTTTCTTTATTTCTGTACTTTTGTACCTTTCTGTACTTTTTGTATCTTTTCTGTACTTTTTTGTATTCTTACATCTGTCCAGGGACTACAGATGAAAAATAGCCTCTTGGCTAACTCTGGCACATTTACAGCAATGTTTTTATTGATGTGCATTGTCCCTGTCAAATAAACCAATAAATAAATAAATAAATAAAAATAAGTCACAGTCCATCTCCATATTTAAAGGGCAGTTAAAGAATCAATTGTTAAGCTCATATATATAAACGTACACTCCGGGATCACAAAATGTTTCATGTTAAGTGTTTGTAATGCGATATGTTGTATGTAAGTGGTAGTCAAGTATAATGTGCATGTTGTTTTGTTTTGTGTGTATTAAGTGCAAGTGTATGTATGTATTCCTGTCTACTGTATTTATGTTCATTGGCTCCTACCATAAGCTTTTGATAGCTTCTCCATGAGACCAATTCACATGTGTGAGTGTGACTAAATCAAATCAAATCAAATAAAAAAAATCAAATAAAGAAATATCAATCGATGCGATATCATGCAGAAATCCCTTACCCTACCTTTAATAGCTGGTTGTGGGGATTGTCCAGATGTATTAGAAATGTGTTCATCAAATATGATACATCCAGCATCATATGGTTAAGACCTGGGGGCCGGAGTGCGACACTCCAGAAGGTGTTTTGTTGTTTTCTGAAGCTGTGTCAAGGTAGATTTACTCCCATGCATAGGATGATTGTCCTGCTGAATCACCTTCAACCAGACATCTGCTGGCAGACACTCAGGAATGAATTTATTTTCCTCTTCTCTAAATCATGATCCTTCCTCCATCATACTGACCTGTGCGTTTGTTTTTTGTTATTGTTTTTTTCCTTAATGCTACCGAGGACTCTTCCTGAACAAATTCAGTTCTTCTGTCCTCAGTCCACAAAGCACTTTTCCAGGAACACTCCAGACTGCCAAGATGTCCCTTGGCAAACCTCGGGAGCTCATCATTTTTGAGAGATTAGCGGTTTCCTTCGTGGTCCTCTGCCATGAATATCCTGCCTGTTCAACGATTCACAGATGGGAAACTGGTGAAAAGAGATATTCGCCAATTTCTAGTAACGCCTTCAAGCCTTTAGTTACTTCTTCTTTACTTAATTCAAGATTCTGTGTTGTATCTTTGGAGCCATGATGGCTGGACGCCCAGAAAAGTGAAAAAAAAGTCTGAAATGTCTTAGTTTATAGTTTCATAGTTAGACTCTGATGATGACGGGTTACCCTCTAAAGCCTCATGCAGATCAGGTTTTCTTGATCATATGTCTTCAGAGATCACATTTATCCCAGCCAGCCTTTATTACAAACTGCAAAACTGAGATTTTTGAGTGTCATTTATTAGTCTGATTAGCTCCAAGAAGTATTTGGACGTAACAACTGACTCCACATGGCTTTTACATAGACTGAAGGTTCCTTTATTTTCTATGACCAGTACTGGAGATGAGGGGGGATGGCATCCCCCCCTGAAATAAAAACAGTCCAAATCATCCCCCCTGTAAAACTGCCATCCCCCCTTTCCATCCCTTATGTCATTTCATCAATGAATGTGGTTTTACTGCTATTTCAACATTTAGAGTCATCACCAGAAAAATAACACCAGAAAAATAACTTATTTGACAAATTTCACCGGTTTCAAGTACATTTTCACTTGAAATAAGTAGGAAAATCTGCCAGTGGGACAAGATTTATCTTCTCATTACAAGCAAAAAAATCTTGTTCCACTGGCAGATTTTTCTACTTATTTTAAGTGAAAATCTACTTGAAACAGGTGAAAATTGTTGTTTTTTCCAGTGATGAGTCTTGTTTTAAGTGTAATGACATTTTTTTACTAAAATGAGACATTTTAACTAGAAATAAGACAAATATTAATATTTTGAGTTTTTGCAGTGATCCATTTTACTTATCCTGTGAAGGACAGAGTCATATTGATAAGTTCAGAAAAGTGTTTTTAATTGTTATGTTTTGATGTATTTGATGTAAGCCCAGTGGATATTTAAAGCTTACAGAAGGCTGCATTTAACTGCTGCTATGTCATTCCTGCAGTATTTCTGCAGGTGTTTTGGTCACTGCTATTATTTGTAATATATTATATTATTTGTAATCACCACAAATTATCTGTCCCCATATGATAAAATCCACCATCCCCCTGATTTTTTTTTACAACTCGAGTACTGTCTATAAGTTTTGATTGTCTATAATTGTGACTGAGATGATGATCACATCACATTTTATAGCAAATTAATAAAAAAAAAAAAAAACACCAACAAGAACAGCAACAACCAAAGAAAAAACTGTTCACACACGCACGTTCCTGCCACTGTGATGTTCGTATTCTCCTTTTATGAGTCTTTTATGTCACTCCCCCGTGTGTTTTGAAAAATAAAAGAGGAAGATTACATTGAGCATATTCCTAAAGTATCACCACAACGACAGACAGCAGCAACATTCATGTTAAACACGGACAGGGAGTCGCTGCGGCTTCCTCCGCGTGCATGCCAGCATACACAATAAAAGCCCCTTTCTGAGAGAACCAGATGATAGGTAAGTACAATAAACCTCATGTGTTATTCATTGGCTTCAACACTTGTATTATTCCCTCCCTCTCCGCTTCCTGCCAATCTGCCTCTTTCCATCACAGAGACAAAAAGCCTTTCAAGCCAACAACCACAGACACGAAGAAAAAAAACAAAAAAAAACCCAACAACACTGACAACAACACAAGAGATAAAGCACTTAGCGGTGGAGTGACCCATCTTCGCTTTCACAAATGTGACAGATCCAATGGAGCCACACTTGTTCCTGCAAACAAATCAAACAAGTGCTTTGTTCTGGTTCGTGCTAAAGTGGTTTCAAACAGCTGGAAACCTGAAAGGTGACCTATTCTGCTCTGCATGTGCAGTGTGGAGCCGAGATCACCAGAGAAGTCTCACATCCATTGTGTGTCTGTAAATTAAAAAAAAAAAAAGAAGAAAAAGAAATAAACCCACCACCACCCACATAAGTGCTTCACCCTACGCGTACCTATTCTCAGAGATTCAATTACTACAGGGTAATGGAAACCATGCAGAGTGCTTGTGGGACATCCTTTTCCCACACAACAACCGTTTAATCACAGACAAACAGCGGGCGCCGTGCCACATTATATATCAACGTCTGCATGTGGGTGAAAGGAGGATATGGAAAAGGCCACTAAAAGTGAGCAGAAACTTTCTTTTTGGGGCTGTAAGGAAACATTCGACCACTTAAAATCATCATTTGAGGAGCATTTTGTGTCCTCGGCTGACAAAATCCAAACATTGGAATGAAATCCATTTGCAAGGATGATGTCGTAATATCATAATGGATCATAATTGGAGCAATAAAGGGGGAAACCAAACAACAGCTTAGGCTTTAATTGCACTCTTTGTACTCAGATACCTCCCCCCCGAGTCCTCCAAGGGCAAGGTGCTATGTGGACAATTTCCTCAATCTGAGGAAGCTCATCAAATCTTATCAGCACAAAGTGGAATGCATGTGTGTACATGTAGAGTAATAGCTCGTTTGACGTAAAAACCTGCACGCAACCACATAGTTTCAGAGGGTCTGATCACAGGAAACATCAGCACCTCCCTCACCCGCCACTGCACAGATTTCCCTCCTGTGTCTCAGTCCCATTTCTTCCACTTCTCATTTCTTTCTGTCTCATCAGTCTCCCCCTTATTTTTTTTCCTTTGCAAGGCATTGATTAATCTCTTCTTCTTTTTTTTCCTCAATCATGTCGTCTCTTTTGAGGGAGGAGATGCAGAGAGTCGTATTCCATCCTGCAAAGCAGACACTAGTGGAGTTCATTGAGATTGAAGAGCCGGCGCGTGGAAGGCATTTCCTCTGTGTGTCAGGTATATGAGCTGAAACTGAAACCCTTTCCCCCCTTTGGCTGCGGCAGCAACATCTGTTGACTCTTCAAAAGAACTTCTTGATTTCTCCTCTGCAGTTGGACAAGGAAAAGTGGTGCAGCTGTGCGTCGTGCAGTGCCAGGAGTCCAAGACGTCCCTGAAGTCGTCCAAGTCCAAGCGGGCCCAGACCAAACGCTCCAGCTTACACGGGAGCTACAGGAGGACGGAGGTCTGGTCTCTGCAGGACCTGGCTCTGGTGGACGGACGAGACCCTGACGTGGTAAAGAAGAAACACTTGATTTGAAGTTCCATCCCACTTTGTCTTTCTTGTGTTTGAATCATATCCTTATTTTTTTAAGATTTGTGTTCTGTGGTGACATAAAAAGGAATATACAGGACTGTCTCGGAAAATTAGAATATTGTGATAAAGTCCTTTATTTTCTGTAATGCAATTAAAAAAACAAAAATGTCATACATTCTGGATTCCTTACAAATCAACTGAAATATTGCAAGCCTTTTATTATTTTAATATTGCTGATTATGGTTTACAGTTTAAGATTAAGATTCCCAGAATATTCTAATTTTTTGAGATAGGATATTTGAGTTTTCTTAAGCTGTAAGCCATAATCAGCAATATTAAAATAATAAAAGGCTTGCAATATTTCAGGTGATTTGTAATGAATCCAGAATGTATGACATTTTTGTTTTTTTAATTGCATTACAGAAAATAAAGAACTTTATCACAATATTCACATTTTTTGAGACAGTCCTGTAATTCTGTAACATCTCTGATGTTTCATTTGAACTTGTTAAGAGTACTTCTTGTTATATTTTCCATGATGTAAAAATCAGTTATTTAGATAACATTTTTGTAAACAACTTCTGTTGTGTCAGCAGAATTATTTCCTGCTTTTATCCACTTAACTGAATTATCTGATAACGGCCGCTCTGGTTTTATGTTTGTTACAGGCAGACGGAGTTGTTTCACTTTCAGTCCAACATTTAATAATAAATGTATTATAATATTGGCTTTTTTTGTTGTCAAACCCACTTTTACAAGATGGGGAATTATAAGTAAGTAAGTAAAGCAATATAAATAAAAGTTTATTTATATTGCACTGATTGATGCTTCACAATAAAATAATAAAATAAAATAAGAGCCTCACAGATTTTTTAAAAAAGTCTGAAATTGAGTTTTCAATGATCTTCGATAATAGAAAATACGATACAGAATCATCCATAAGAAAGTCTTCAGCTGCTTAAAGACATCAATGTTAAGTTCAGCTTAAAAACACTTCACCAATGAGGCGAGACAGCACAAATCAAACCCCCCCACCCCGACCGCACCACTTAGTTTATAAATCAGCTTGACAAGATGAATAGTCTTTTAACAGGTCTGAACCACATTTAGGAGCTTTACCATGCAGAACCTCTACGGTTGGTCTTAACATTTTAAACAGTTATGACCTCACTGCAGACAACTGAGTGCTTTTTTATGATGACCACCAAAAAGGGCTTTCATTTCTTCTAAATGAGAAGAAATAAAAGCACAAATAAACGTTTCCAATTTCAGTTTTGACTCCAACATCCTTAGATTTTTCCACAAATGGAAAAAGCAGCGTCGTAGCAGAAGTCGGGAATGACTGTCAAAAACATTGACTGGTCAAATAAAACTCATGTCTCAGGCTTGACGGAGGAGATGAATCTGCAGGGCCAGTTTACTGCTTGATATCTGGAATCGTGATAACACAGATTTAATGATTTCACTGTTATACACCACCACAGTGGATTAAAAAATATCACATTTATCATTCAGGAATTAATAGAGAGAGAGAAAAAAAGCATTTCTAAGATCATTGCTGATTTCTTCCCCTTTGGTGTTGTGTTTCCAGCTGGTGGACTCAAAAAAAACTCTGCTTTTACAGACACGATTACTGATGTTCAACCGGGTTCCAGGGGCCGGTGGTTTATTGGGTCAGTTGCTCCTGGCGCCGTCAGCGCCACGGACCAGCATTTTGGTTATCTATACTTCACTGGAGTAATTATTTTTCAGATTACTTTTTACTTTTACTCTTTACATTTTCACGCAATTATCTATTTTAAAAACAGCCTCGTTACTCTATTTCATTTCGGCCTTTAAAAAAAAACTATCCAGTTAAATTGCTCCATCCGGATAGAGTGAGTTTGGTTGTGGTTATTTCAGATGTTCTTGTCCAGTTTTGTTCTTACATCCGTTCCCTCAGATTCCTGCAACTAAACTTGGATGTACATTCCAATAAAGGTTAGGATAAATGATAACATGCCTCTGAAGTTTGACTTTTTGCACCATTACAATACTTATAGGCAACTAGTCATCATATCTCCTGCTCTCTGAAACACATGTTAATGCTCAATAGTACACATATATGGTTCTTTAATATATTTGCATTGTACTAAGATACATTCATTTTCAATGGCTTTTGTCCTTAATGGCTTTTTCCCCCCTTAAATTACTTTTACTTTTATACTTTAAGTAGTTTTGAAACCAGTACTTTTATACTTTTACTTAAGTAAAAAACTTGAGTTGATACTTCAACTTCTACAGGAGTATTTTTAAACTCTAGTATCTATACTTCTACCTGAGTAATCAGTACTGGAGTTGAGGGGGGATGAGGGGGATGGCATCCCCCCCTGAAATAAGAACGGTCAAAATCATCCCCCCTGTAAAACTCCCATCCCCCCTTTCCATCCCTTATGTCATTTCATCAATGAATGTGGTTTTACTGCTATTTCAACATTTAGAGTCATCAACAGAAAAATAACACCAGAAAAATAACTTATTTGACGATTTTCACCTGTTTCAAGTAAATTTTCACTTGAAATAAGTAGGAAAATCTGCCCGTGGGACAAGATTTACCTTCTTATTACAAGCAAAAAAATCTTGTTCCACTGGCAGATTTTTCTACTTATTTCAAGTGAAAATCTACTTGAAACAGGTGAAAAATGTTGTTTTTTCCAGTGATGAGTCTTGTTTTAAGTGTAATGAGATTTTTTTTACTAAAATGAGACATTTTAACTAGAAATAGGACAAATATTCTTGTTAAGATTTTGAGTTTTTGCAGTGATCCATTTTACTTATCCTGTGAAGGACAGAGTCATATTGATAAGTTCAGAAAACTGTTTTTTATTGTTGTTTTGATGTATTTGATGTAAGCCCAGTGGATATTTAAAGCTTACAGAAGGCTGCATTTAACTGCTGCTATGTCATTCCTGCAGTATTTCTGCAGGTGTTTTGGTCACTGCTATTATTTGTAATATATTATATTATTTGTAATCAGCACAAATTATCTGTTCCCATATGATAAAATCCAGCATGCCCCATGATTTCTTTTTACAACTCGAGTACTGTGAGTAATGAATGTGAATACTTTTGACACCTCTGCGGACCAGGCCCGGGACTCCCCTGGGCCCTCTGATTCCGGCCCCGGCCCCCGGTCGTTTGGGGCTGCAGCCCCTGTGGGTTGAGTGTTTTATTAAACTACTTTCTTCCTCCCCGTAGGACGACCCCTGTTTCCTGCTGCACTTCGACAAGGTGCGCCCAGTGACGGCGGTCACCTGCTCGGCCAAATACACCATAGTGCGTTCTCTGTCCGCGCTCAGTGACCGGCACTGCCAGAGGCCCCTGAATCTGCGTAACTTTGACTGTGCTTACATCAAACCCACCTCCTTTTACTCCAACAGAGGAGACTGCGTCGTTCTGTCACAGATATGCTTCTACGCCTGCAACTTGGTTTGCCTGTCCATGTGTCCGGTACCCCTGGACCCGTAACAGCATCACTGCCACGTGTGTTTCACTTAGATGTCTGCGTGTTTCTGGTGTATGTCTGTGTTTAGAAATCTGTAACTAATGTACCTGAAACTATATCGGGACAGTTGAATGTGTGTATTTGCCAGATTATAAGCTTGTGGCTTGAGGAGAGCGGTAATATAGTATTCACCATAAATAAGTTCTGTGTTAATATTCTGCTTATTGTATCTTAAAGGCAAACACCAGTTTTAAAACACTTGGTATTTCCTAAACTGTGCACCCTACTTTTGTGATACGTTAATTTCCAAGAGAGATTCTATTTTATTTCCATTTAAAATAAATGCAAGAAAATAAATATCACAATTACAAATTCAGTCCTTGTGTTTTCTTTGGTTGAGCTCAAAATGATCTTTTTAAATGTAATACTTGTGTATGTCTGCATACTAGTAATGGGCGATATTTTACCGTTCACGATATACCGTCAAAACAATTCCCCACGGTAAGAATTTGTCATCTTGCGGTAAAAACGATAAATTCCCGTCCCGTTTTTGTGTAAAGCTGATTTATGGTTCTGCGTTAAATCGATGCACAACGTACGTGAAGGAAGGAAGGAAGGAAGGAAGGAAGGAAGGAAGGAAGGAAGGAAGGAAGGAAGGAAATGAGCCAGAAAGAAAGAGCCTGAAAGAAAGAAGAAAGAAAGAAAGAAAGAAAGAAAGAAAGAAAGAAAGAAAGAAAGAAAGAAAGAAACTGTATGAGCCTAAAAGAAAGAAAGAAAGAAAGAAAGAAAGATACTGTATGAGCCTAAAAGAAAGAAAGAAAGAAATTAGCCTAAAAGAAAGAAAGAAAGAAAGAAAGAAAGAAAGAAAGAAAGAAAGAAAGAAAGAAAGAAAGAAAGAAAGAAAGAAAGAAAGAAATTTGCCTAAAAAGAAAGAAAGAAAGAAAGAAAGAAGGAAAGATATGAGCCTAAAAGAAAGAAAGAAAGAAAGAAATTTGCCTAAAAAGAAAGAAAGAAAGAAGGAAAGATATGAGCCTAAAGAAAGAAAGAAAGAAAGAAAGAAAGAAAGAAAGAAAGAAAGAAAGAAAGAAAGAAAGAAAGAAAGAAAGAAAGAAAGAAAGAAAGAAAGAAAGAAAGAAAGAAAGAAAGAAAGAAAGAAAGAAAGAAAGAAAGAAAGATAAATTCCCGTTGATGAAGTCTTTGTATTGGTATTTTTCTTATCGTTATCGGGATAAATGCCAGAAATTATCGTGATAAATGTTTTTTGTCCATACCGCCAATCCCTACTGCATACTCTATGGGAGTTCATCCATCCATCCATTATCCCAGTGCAAAACTAAATAAACAACCTGACCAAAGTTTGTGTTTCATGCACAGATCGAGTCAGAGGTTGGTTACACCCTAAACAGACCGCCAGATCATCACAGAGAACACAAAAAGCCATGCTCACCTCTAGTCCATTTAGAGCCACCAGTCACCTTAAAAATCCTTGTTTTTGGACTGTTGAAGGAAGCTGGAGTACAGGAGAAGACATCTACTATGAAACCCTTCTTGCTGTGAGGAAACAGTGATAACTAACCTGCAGGTATCCATCTAAGTAGGTTAATTCCACCTATCCATTATATATTCCTGCTTTGTCCTATTCAGGATCACATGGGTCTGTCTTAGGGCAAAAGGTAAGGGTACACCCTAAACAGACTGCCAGTGCGTTGCAGGGCCACGTAGACATAACAACCACATACTCACTCCTACAACTTAGACTCACCAATTAACCTGAAATACATGTGCAATACATAGAACAGAACAGAACAGAAACCTTTATTGGCACTGCATGAACATTGTTTCCCTAAGGAATTGAGACCGTATCTTATTTCATTGATGTTGGACAATAATCTTTCAGCATCCATACACAGTATGTTGGTATGGAAGCACATTATGGAATGGTGAAGTTACGAGGAGTACAGGTGGACAAAATGCAGGAGTTTAAATACTTGGGGTCAAGTGTTCAAAACAATGTGTGGGAAAGAGGTGAGGAGGAGAGAGCAGACAGGGTGGAGTAGGTGAAAAAAAGCGTCAGGAGCAATGTGTGACAAAAGAGTGGCAACAAGAGTCAAAGGAAAGATTTTTAAAAGACATTGGTGGTGAAACCAGGAGAAACAAGCTACTGCACCGAAAAAAACTACAGATTTTTTTTCCCTTTTTCTTTTGCTTTACTGCCACACTCGCATGTTTCAAATCATAAAACATATTTTAATATACATACAAAAAAGATGACCTGAGTAAATACAAAATGCGTTTTTTAAATTTTGGCTGGTTTGTATGTTTTTTTTCTCTCTTAATAGAAAAAGGCCAAGAAGAACTGAAGAATTGAAGAACAGAGAGACTGTGGGACTGTGGGGGTCAGTCAGTCAGTCTGACCAACAACAAAACAGACAATGTGCAATAACTTTGTGCAATAATTCATAACACTTATTTATTTTCTATTCATATAATTCTATTTATGGCACTGCACTTTTTATTTTTATTTTTATCTTTATATGGGTGTTTGGTTTTTAGGGTGTTTGATTTGTAAATGACAGTGCTGTATGAGTGAGATGTAGATATCAGTTTCCCCGAGGGAACCTCCCAAAAGGATTAATAAAGTCATCTGAATCTGAATCAAATCATGATTTAAAACGGAATTTTGTATTGGCTCAGGGTGTTTTGGTGTGAAAAAAAAGGATTTACTCGACGATCTCAAACGTAATCACGACAAAAATAGAAAGAAAAAAAATAAACGCGTAAGGAGTTAAATACTTTTGAACAGAACTGTAATTTTGCGTTTGGACACTTGTAGTTCAGCTTTTCTACCAGCAGATGGCGCCACGAATGTTTTGAAAATAACAACTCAGGGGTCTTAAGATATGCCTGACGAAAAATAAATACACATTTCTCTCTTTACATGAATATTGGTTGACATAATATTTACGTTTCACACCATCTTATTCACTCGTCAATTCTATATTGATTACAAGACAAGTTTCCGTTGAGATCTATTGATTTTTCTTTTACTACCGGAGGCGAACGGATGAACTAGATAAAATCATGATTTAAAAATTGTTTTTTGTATTGGCTCAGGTTGTTTTGGTGTGAAAAAAACGTAATCACGAAAAAAAGAGAGAAAAAATAAAGACGCAAGGAGTTAAATACTTTTTGTTTTTGTACACTTGTAGTTTAATTTTTCTACCAGCAGATGGCGCCATATATTTTGATTATTTTGAAAATAACAACTCAGGGGTCTTAAGATATGCCTGACGAAAAATAAACGCACAATTCTCTTTAGACATCAAAATTAGTGGACGTTATATTTACGTTTCACATCATCTAATTCCCTCGTCAATTCTATATTGATTACAAGACAAGTTGCCGTTGAGACCTATTGATTTGTATTTTATTACCGCAGGCGGACGGAGGAACCGTCGGCCGTCAGGCCCCCTGGTTAGCTGTTTACCGCCAAAATTCAAGTCGGAGGTTCGAAAACACCCCGGCACATTTTCAACATTTCCAACATTTCCAGGTCCCGGTTTTGTCGCCAGGGATCAGCTTTTCCTGCGGGGAGCGAGGAGAGGAGACGCGGGCAAACATGCACATCAAGTCCGTGGTGATCGACGGCTTCAAGTCGTACGCGCAGCGGACGGAGATCAGCGGCTTCGACCCGCTCTTCAACGCCATCACCGGCCTGAACGGCAGCGGGAAGTCCAACATCCTGGACTCCATCTGTTTCCTACTGGGCATCTCCAACCTCAGCCATGTAAGACCTTTAGCTGCCGTGGTGCTGCTTTAAGTTAACTCTGACAGTAAACGGTAGAGATGTTGGATCTAGGGTTGCCACCTTTCAGAAATAGAAATAAGGGACGCCCTGATTTCAGCAGCCCAGGAGCCAAAAAAAAAGCCCCAAAACTTCTAAACTGAATAAAAATGTGTTTATTTTATATGAATAAACACAATGCTTTGATTTAAAGTTTAAAGTGCTTTAATAGCATTGAACTTGCATGAATGTACAGACAGACAACCATACTAGCAACTGAAATATCCTCCTATGATATGTATGTCCACATCAGCCCAGATGTAGAATATAGATACAGGTGAAGAATATGGTGTAAAAGTTGATTTATTTCAATAATTCAACTAGAATATGGTGTAAAAGTTAATTTATTTCACTAATTCAACTAGAATATGGTGTCAAAGTTAATTTATTTCAATAATTCAACTAGAATATGGTGTCAAAGTTAATTTATTTCAATAATTCAACTAGAATATGGTGTCAAAGTTAATTAATTTCAATAATTCAACTAGAATATGGTGTAAAGGTTAATTTATTTCAATAATTCAACTAGAATATGGTGTAAAAGTGAATTTATTTCAATAATTCAACTAGAATATGGTGTAAAAGTGAATTTATTTCAATAATTCAACTAGAATATGGTGTAAAAGTTAAGGAAAATACGGTACAAATCGTGTCCCGTATTAGTTCAATACGGGACGCAACATTTTTTTCTCAAATAAAGGACAATTCCGTATTTTACGGAACGGGTGGCAACCCTAGTTGGATCTGATATTGAGTAAAACTTTTTATTTATTCTTTATTACATTCATTGATAAAATAAAACAACAAACAATTTAATATAAACACAAACGTTCCTAAATTGTGAATGAAAGGGAGCAGAATTTATTTATTTATTTATTTATTTGCACAATGACAACAGTAAAGTTTTTTTATCATACAAGGATAAATAATGCTGATTATTTTTTATTTGATTATTTAATTATGCTGAGTTTCAGCTTATCCCTTCCAAGAGAAGGTACACTTTTCCCTGTAGGGCCAAAACAAACAGGTACCTCAGGTCATTTATCCCATCTGCGGTAAAGTTTTTAAACAGCCTATAGGGGGAACAATGTGATGTGATGACTGTTTTTATTATATTTATTTATTTATTGTATTGTGTGTTTGAAGTGGGATATATATGTATGTTGTCCTGTGGTTGCAAACCAAATTGCCCTTCGGGGACATTAAAGCTTTTTCATATTCATATAATTTGTGCAGGAGAGGAAAAGAAGCCCGACGGGTTTATAAATAATCCTCCCCCTCAATACAAAATCACCAAAACAAATCAATCAATAGAAAAAGAATAGAAAGGAAAAGAAAAGGTAAAAGAAACAAAGAAAGATACAATAAACACCCAAACAAAAATATCTATGAAATGGCAATTTCATTTTAGTACGAATAGCCTGTTAATTTTGTCTATATAAAAGATACCCCATTAAGTTGGTCCTAAACATTTTTAAGGATGACACTACCTTAAGAGATCTATCTAAACAGTTCCAGAGTTGAGGGCCATGGAATTTGATAAAGGATTGGTGACTGCAGGTACGACAAAGAGGTAAATGAAAGTTCTTCCCACCTCTAACTGAATAAGAATGAATATCTGATGATAACAGAAAAAAATTATGAAAAGTGCCTGGAATGTCTTGTTTGAAATGAATGAACTTAAACATAAACAGGCATGTTTGAAACTTATTAATAGAAAAAATTGATAATAATTTAAATTTGCTAAATAAGGGTGCAGAAGGTGCTTGATGAGAAGAAAATGAAATCATTCTCAAGAATCTTTTCTGAATTAGAAATAATTGGTTGAGGTACGAAGAATAAGAAGCGCCCCAAACAATGTTGCAATACGTCAAGTATGGATAAATTAGACTATAATATAATATCATGAGACAGGACTGATTAACTAAGAAAAGAATAAGTATCTTTTTTTTTTTTGTAATTCAAAGTTTTTATTATTTTTTCATTATTGCAACACACAAAACGAACATCAAACACCACAGACATCATGGAGGTCAAAAATAGCAAAAAAAAAAACAACAAATTATATTAATAGAAAAAAAAAAAAGTAAATTTGAAAAATCTAGAAATAAATTAACTAAAATTAAGACAGGCAGGTAAGTAAGTCAAATTAACACATCTGTCTACCAAAAGTATTCCATTTTTCTTTTACCATATCATTTTCACAGTTTAATCTTCCCAGCATCTTCTCACACGCCACTGTCTCCATCATCTGTGTTTTCCACATACTCAGTGTGGGGGCTTGTGGTTCCTTCCAACACCTCAGAATAGTCCGTGCACATGTTATTAGGCCAGTTTTTAAAGAATAAGTATCTTATATCTTATTTAATCTGCCCCTTTTTTCCCAAGAAATCAATTTACAAAGAACGAAAATTAAAGAACAACAAAGTAAATAAAAAACTAAAATAAAAAAGGTGATAGAGGTTCGATAGCGATACAAAAACACCTAATGTGACCAGTAAATCTAAACAATGATGTGTATTTTAGATAATTTAAGAATACAAGACATCAGAGTCACTTATTTAGCTATTTAATTTAAAGTAGGGATGCTAATCATCAATTAATTCATTAATTGGTTAATGACCTTACCAATCGATTAACTGATTTTAAATCTGAGAATCCCTCAATAAGGTCTAACAAAAATTATTTTTGCTGACAAGACATACAGAATACACAAGGCCTATTATATTCCTTAGGCAAATATTTATTGACACAAACATAATAACAATAGCAGTGACACACACAGTAAAATAAAAGTACTCTATAGCCTATATAACTGTGAAAAAGTTAAAAGAAAATGTGTTTTAAAAGACGTCACTGTTTTTGTACTTTTGTCAGAGCTACTTTTTTGCGGCTAGTAGGGATGCTAATTATTGACTCATTCGTTAACTGATTAATTGATGACCTTATCAATCGATTCGAGTAATTTATTATCCACATTTAATCTAAAATCGATTAATTGTTAACATCCCTAATTTAAATTCGGAAGTATACTGAGGTAGCAGCCTCATTCACACTATTGTTCGTGTTTGAAAAAGGTGTTTCCATGACTAAAAAAAGATCCTTAGTAAACTCATAAAACCATTAAAATAAAAGAATAATAAACAAAAAAAAGAACTACTATAAAAATGAAAAGTAGTTCCTACCAGCAGCGTGTTATTTAGACAAAATCTAAATAGTTTAGTTACTCTCCACCATATTCCTGTTAATGATATATATTACCGTAACCACAAATGACGTATAAAAAGTATTGATATTTTTATTTGAGAATCGATTTTAGACCTCACAGATCTGGTATTGAAAGTAAAGATATTTCAACATTGATCAGCACATCACTATTAAACAGTGACCAGGAGAAGGGAGGGGTATCTTTGTGCATTTCAGGTAAAACATTTCTTTCTCTTTCCCCTTAAAGGTGCGAGCCTCCAACCTCCAGGACTTGGTTTATAAGAACGGGCAGGGCGGCATCACCAAGGCCACCGTGTCCATCACCTTCGACAACGCCAACAAGAGCCAGAGTCCTCTGGGGTTTGAGACCCACGATGAGATCACAGTAACCAGACAGGTGAGGGAAGAAAACACAAGGCTGGGTTTAAATGCTTTGTATGTTGGCTGCGGAAGTGTTGAAGGTTTGTCGTCTCCATCTTTAAGGTGGTGATAGGTGGCAGGAACAAGTACCTCATCAATGGGGTTAATGCCAACAACACCAGGGTGCAGGACCTGTTCTGCTCGGTTGGGCTCAACGTCAACAACCCACATTTCCTCATCATGCAGGTCAGTCTCACATCTTCAGCTTGACTGTGGGTTTTTTTGGGGGGCATTTATATTCAAACACGTCACATTCATGAATTTAAAAATAAAATCTTTAAAATGAGTTTGTAAGATTGAACATCTTGTGATGTTTCCATGGCTTTAGGGAAGGATCACCAAGGTTCTGAACATGAAACCACCAGAGGTAAAACATGCACTTTGAAATTAATTAATGCGCTCTCCCCTTCTAATATTTAAAGCATTAACCCGTCTCTTCCTCCAGATCCTTGCAATGATCGAGGAGGCAGCTGGCACCAGAATGTATGAATGTAAAAAGATCAGCGCCCAGAAGACAATCGAGAAGAAGGAGGCCAAGCTCAAGGAGATTCAGACTGTATGTGATATCCGGATTCATTTTCACATCTGTATCTTTAGTAGTTCCTTAGTGAAGACATGCTAAGCATACTTTGTCTTACTTTATTTAGATTTTGGATGAGGAAATTACTCCAACTATGCAGAAACTGCAAGAGGTAATTTGACCCATTACACTTAGACCGACTCCTGAAGAGGTTTAAAACTTTTGAACACATTAAGATTTAAGTAATCGTGTCCTTTTCTTCTCAAATTTCTCTGGTGTGCAGGAAAGATCCTCATATTTGGAGTACCAGAAGCTGATGCGTGAGATCCAGCACTTGTCGCGGCTCTACGTGGCCTGGCTTTTTGTGTGTGCCGAGGAGACCAAGGTGAAGTCGGCGGGGAATCTGAAGGCCATGCAGGAAAACATCGCCAAGATGCAGGCCCGCATGGCAGAAAACGAGAGCAAAATCCAGGAGCTCTCGGCGCAGATTCAGGAGCTACAGAAGACCAGGGACAAGGTACTGGGAGAGATGACACGACTTTTTGGCGACAAGTTTGTTGATAAAACAGTCTTTTAAATTGTGGATATCTTAAATAATAATTTAAGTAAACTTAAATAAGAAAATAAAATGAAAACGAAAACGAAATGGGCTATCTAGAGCAGGGGTCGGCAACCCGCCGCTCTAGAGCCGCATGCGGCTCTTTAGCGCCGCCCTAGTGGCTCCTGGAGCTTTTTCAAAAATGTTTGACCTTTATTTATTTTTATTTTTTTTCCCCCTTTTTTTCTTCTTTTTTTCATTTTTTTTCTTTTTTTTCTTCTTTTTTCTTTTCCCGTTTTCATTCTTCTTTTTTTCATTTTTTTCTTCCTTTTTCCTTTCTTTTTTTAATCTCGACATTTTGACTTTTTTCTCGACATTTCGACTTTTTTCTCAACATTTCTACTTTTTTCTCAACATTTCTACTTTTTCTCGATTGTACCTCGACATTTCGACTTTTTTCTCGACATTTCGACTTTTTTCTCGAAGTGCATAATGAAAAAAAAAAAAATCTTCCCCCAGTTCTAACTAATATAGATACATGCAGCACGTGTTGCCTTCATTCTAAGGCTTATACAAGACTTCATTTTTTGCGGCTCCTGACATGTGTTTTTTGTGTTTTTGGTCCAATATGGCTCTTTCAACATTTTGGGTTGCTGACCCCTGATCTAGAGATTAATAATTATTTCTTAGATCAATAATGAGGAATTCCAGTAGTAGTCACAAGTTATTCTAGTAAACACTTGAGTCTGAATGTTGTCATATATCACCCCCACAGTTATATACCAATGTATTAGTAATTAGGCTGTTACTATTCTTAGGGATAGAAAAACAACTGGATATCTTTTATGAGATTACAATTCCCCTTGTGCCATATAACATTGTCTTTCAAATAAATCTGCTCGTTTCCAGGAAGTGAATGGAGTATTAAAGTCTCTGGAGGACGGTCTCGCTGAAGTGCAGCGCGTGGATGCAAAAGCTCAAAGTACGCTTGACTTGAAAAAACAGAATCTCAAAGATGAAACCAAGAAAAGAAAAGAGCTTGTAAAGAGTATGGAAGAGGTAATGATCTGTTCTAATATGAAGCCAAGAGCTTTGGATACAGAAATAAAATCAAACTGTTCCTCTGAAATGTTATTTTCTTTCCGTCGTCCTCAGGATAAGAAAATGCTTGTGGTAAAAGAAAAAGAGGTGTCCAAGTTGACCGAGCAGCTTCAGGCTCTGCAGGATGAAGGTCAGACGGACAACGCGGCTCTGGAGACAGCGGAGCAGCATTTCAAAGCCGTGTCTGCAGGTCTGTCCACCAACGAGGACGGAGAGGAGGCCACGCTGGCCGGCCAGATGATGACCTGCAAGAACGACATGAGCAAGGCCGATACCGAGGCCAAGCAGGTGAGCAGCACATCTGCACGCTTAAAGTTTCCTGGTTGGTAGTGATGCACCGAATGTTCGGTAACCGAAATTGTTCGGCGAAAATAGCAAAAAAAAAACACGTTCCGTGGAATAAGTGGGGAAAAAAACTAACAATTAATAACGGCATGTTTAGATGACGCCAAAGAAGTGGATAAAACAAAATAAATAAAAAGAAAATCAATCCCTTTCCCATATTAATACTTGTATGGGAAAGGGAGTGATTTTCTTTTTCTTTATTTAGTTTTATCCAATTTTTTGCAGTCAGTTTTAGGCCTAATGTAAGCTCAAAGATGGCCAAAAAAAATAGTTTGCCAATTTATTTATTTTAAGTTATTGTGCTCTGTTGGTATAATGTTTGCTGGAATATTTAAAAAATGCTGGGAAATGTTCAGTTGTTCATGTTCAATAAATATTTCTACCTTGTAATTTTGAAAAATATTTTTTTCTTTGAAAAGCATGCCTAAAGCACATTTATTTGATATATGCAATGGTGAAAAAATAGGCAAAATAAATGGAAGAACTGCGAAGAACCATGTTCAGTATGTTATTCGGTATTCGGCCAAGTGTTTATTATTATTTTCGGTTTCGGCCAAAAAATTTCATTTCGGTGCATCACTACTGGTTGGTTTTTCTTTCGAATGACAATCGATGCTCAGTAGCTTGATTAAGGAAGGAACATCCTCAAAAAACAGTATCTCTCTTGCTTATTATCATCCAGGCCCAGATGACGCTGAAGCACGCCCAGGCCGAGCTGAAGACCAAACAGGCAGAGGTGAAAAAGATGGACAGTGGCTACAAGAAAGACCAAGACAACCTGCAGGCTGTCAGGCAGAGCAGGCAGAAACTGGAGGCTGAGCTCGCCAAACTCAACTATGAAGGTACGGAACGGGGTTAATCCTGTCAGAGCTGTTTACACGAGCAAGATGCCGTTTCTGCCTGAACCTGTCTAATAAATGTGGGCTGATGTTCCCTCCGACGCAGATGGGAAGGAGGAAAGTCTTCTGGAAAAAAGGAGACAGCTGTCCAGAGAAGTCGCTCAACTCAAAGAGAAATATGAACGCCTCATGTCCCGGTTCCCCAACCTGCGCTTCGACTACAGGTAAGAACCTTGGTCGCGTTACGTCAACCATTTAGTGATGTATGTACTATTTCATATTTTCTGTATTGTTCCTGATTGATTTAAGCAAACGCATCTTTTTTTAAATGAGTACCGTAATTAGAAAGTTGTCGGCTTAAGGGCCAATTAGGACCTTATATTTTCTTTTTTTGATTAGAACAGTTCGATTCTTACCAGCTGGTTTTCAAGGGTTGAAGTTGGCTACTGGCATTTGTTTTTGTTCTATCTGTTAAAATCCCACATTCTTTTTCAGATAATTTGCTCCTAAGTTTCTGCTTACAGTCTTTTCTTCTGATTCTTCAAAAAAACACTATCAAATTTCTAAATGTCCCGTCCAAATTTATGTTTTCAAACTCTTCTATCTGAAACTTTTATTTGATCTACAGACTAAAAGTCAGGTTATATTGGCGCTATAAATGACATAAAAGGACCATCAAATGGCACATTTTATATAAGCGTTTTATTATGTTTAGAAAAGATTATCAGAGGAGAGACGAGTCTGCAGTTTTAATTTGGGTTCTGTTTTAATCACTTCCCTCATCAGCTGGTTTGGACGCTCCTTCTGCTTGCTAATGACAGCTCAGATGCAGATAAACAGATCAGAAAGCTAATGAGCCACATGTTTAATGTACGTTTGTCTCCATGTGTCTTCTAGGGATCCGGAGCGAGGATGGGACCGCAGCAAAGTGAAGGGGCTGCTCGCCAACCTCATCACCGTGAGTGACGTTTCCTATGCCACGGCGCTGGAGGTGGTCGCCGGTGGACGGCTCTACAACATCGTTGTGGACACAGAGGTGGGCGTGATGACGGCCAGTCCTGCTTTTACACCAGGGGCGTCAAACTCATTTTGCTTGGCGGGCCGGATTTGACCAATTTTTTTCTCGCACGCTCAAAATAACAAAAACGGTGCGAATATTTTTTTTTTCTAATTCGTTTTTTTTTACTATTGTTATCTAATCCAATATCAGTTTAGTTAATTTTAAAGGAAATGTGCACTTTGTTTACACTCTGAATATGTAAAACATATTTCTTCAGGGTCTTTTCTTGAAATTTCTCGTTTTTTTTTCAAATTATGTAAGATACTTTTAATATAATTTTACAAAGATAAACAGAAACAAGTGTGTTTTTTTTTTATATTTCGCTTTTTTATAGGAAATGTAATTAAAAGTAAAATCTTTCTTATTACATCCGAGTGTTTCTTTGTGATTTAGAGATTTTTCCAGTACAATTAAGTGTATTTATTTTTAAAAATTGGCGCGGATATTTACGCCAGTGTGCTGAAAAAGTCAGCACTTCTCTTTAACTGTTTTACTTTGTCACTATCCTTGTATTAAAAACTGAAATTCTCCGAATGAATATCTTCTATCATCTTTTTTTAGCAGTGATATTTCTCCTGCGAAAATATATAATAGTAGTCAGTTAATAAAAATAAACGGCCGTCTACAAAGAAATAAAATCGGTAAATGCATTCTAGAAAACTAAAAAAATGTCAAACTGCTCTCTTTGTGGAATAACGATGGATTTGTAGAAGAAATATATCATTGGATATGCTGCGATTCATGGCAATTATTTATGCCTTCCTTTTTAGTAAATTAACACTTCGGTTTTTTGCGTTGGAAACTTCTCGCGGGATGCATGAAAATCTCTCGGACCGCACATTTGACACCCCTGTTTTACACTTTCATAGGCAGACCGTGTGAGATGAGGGATTTATTTATTTATTTTGGGTGGGTTCTTCGTAGGTGACCGGTAAAAAGCTGCTGGAGAAGGGAGAACTGCAGCGACGCTACACCATCATTCCCCTCAACAAGATCTCCGCCAAGACCCTGAACGACAGAGTTCTGAACGCTGCGAAGAGCCTGGTGAGAGAAACGTCTGCTCTGCTGATCCGGTCACGTCTCTGATACCGTCCGTCTGCTGACGACCCCCTCGTTTCTCTCTCCCGCTCAGGTGGGGGCGGATAATGTCCACACGTCTCTGTCCCTGGTGGGCTACGAGGCAGACCTGCGTAAAGCCATGGAGTACGTGTTTGGCTCCACGCTGGTCTGCGACACCCTGGACAACGCCAAGAGAGTGGCCTTTGACAAGCAGGTGACGACGAAAACGGTCACTCTGGGAGGAGACGTCTTCGACCCTCAGGGGACCCTGAGTGGAGGTGAGAGGAACCAGTAAACTTCACGTCACTTATTTATTTACTGTAAATGTTTGTTTTCAGAAAGAGAAGAAGAAAATAGAAAATAATCTGGCCTAGAATCCCACTTTTATTGTTTTACATTGGTTGTAAACATTACAGTAATCCCTCGTTTTTTTTGCGGGGGTTACGTTCCAAAAAGAACCCGTGATAGGGGAATGAAGTAGTAACATTTATTTATTTTTTTACAATTATTATACAAGGCTTCAAATTGCGGAGATCAGCCCCACCGCGACCCGAGTAATTGGATTTGAACGAGAGAAAAATGAAAAATGATTATGAAAAAAAAAAATACAATAAGTACAGTAGGACAAATTGTGACTGGCGCGTATTTCACTGCTCTTCTGATGCCGCTGCATCCTGACTCGCTCTGTAGCGTCTTTTTCTTCTAAAGCCGCAGTGCAGGTGTGTTTTTTTGAGAGAAGAACATGGTTATGGGTCGTTGTTAATGTTTTTTCTTCTGGGCAAAAAGATTCTTAGAAACCGACATGCCACCATGGATTATATCTGAGACTGTAATGAACGATTCATCAAAGGCTCCCGTTCTTGAGCTGCTCTCTGAAACTCATTGGCCGTCTGTGTTCGTACGTCAGAAGTCCTGGGGCGCCGTAACGACTCGTATAAGCACGCAGAGCTCTATTCCTTTACTTCTGGCCATCTTTTCCCTTCGACTGTTCCCTTCAGGGGTCGCCACAGCGAATCATCCACCTTAATCTAACCCCATCCTCTGCCTCCTCTTCTCTCACTCCAACTAACATAATTTCACGTCGGGTATTTTTTAATTTTCTAGACATCCTAAACAGTCTAGGAGTTCTGGTTATGAGAAATAGTCTCTCAAATCCTGCTGGTGATGGCAGGTTGATCATGAAGACGTTTAAATTTTAACCTTAATTTATGTTTATAGTCTTCTGAGAAGCAAAGATTCTTCATCACACCAGTTAAATAAATAATTTATTTTTGACTAAAGAAATCATTTTCATTGTCTTGTTAGTCTGCGCATTACTTAATTAATCTCAGGCTAATTTAAAAAACCTAATAGCTAAATAAAATGGTTTAAATTATTACACAATTCATAATCCAGTTAGTCGACTAATTGTTTTAATTATCAATAGATTGATAGACTATGAAAACAGCTCTACTGTACAGAGTGGTGAGCTTTACTTACCTGCCTGTCCTTAAGCATCCTGCGTGTTCTCTGTCCAGGCGCTCGCTCCCAGTCAGTTTCCATTCTGGCAAGTCTGCAGGAGGTGAAGGATCTCCAGAACAACCTGAACGACAAGGACGCCCAACTCAGGGACACTGAACAACAGCTGACCAGCCTGAAGGGAACCGCAGAGAAGTAAGCAGATGCAAAATGCTAAAAATATAAAAAATACCGGCCCTGATTCAAATTCCTCAACTGTGGATTACATTTAAAGTATTTATCAAACTATCAAACAAAAATGGGAAGCAGACCTGGAATGTTCATATGAGGACAAGGATTGGTACACTCTTTTAGAAAAAACACACACTATGCTAATATCCACCAAACACAGACAAATTCAATACTTTACATCAAATCTACTACCTATAGATTAAATAAATGTAATAGTGCGGTCTCTGCCATGTGCCAAAGATGTAAAATAAATACTGGAAATGTACTCCATATGCTCTGGAACTGTCCTATTATAGATGCTTTCTGGAAATACGTGATCAAAATAATCTCTGACATTTTAAAATCCTATATTCTTGATCCTAAAGTCTGGATACTGGGAGATATCAGTTTGCTAAATATGACTTATCATAAAAAGTACTTAATTCTGCTTGCAGGCACCGCGGCAAAACATTCAAAAAAACTGGAAATCAGAAAACCCCCCAGCACCCAAACAGTGGATCATGAAACTTGGATCATATAGTACTCCAGAAAAAATATTGTATTCCGTTAGAAAAAAAAACTAGAGACTTTGACCTTATTTGGGGACCTTTTTGGGATTTTTTTGCCTTTATTGGACTAATGATTTGAATCATCTACTATATTAATGAATGTGTTTACGCAGGACTTGATTATTTAATTTATTATTCATTTGTTCCAGGGGGAGGGAGGGAAGGGGAGAGGGGTGTGTTGTTGTATTTATTTATTTATTTATTTTTTCTCTTATTATTATTATTATTTATTTATTTTTGTTTAATTAATGTTATGAAAAGTTTAAAAAAAAGGGGGGGTATTGATAATTATATTGTTATTGTAAATCTTATTTTTTTTCTTTTTTTATTGCCCTCAATAAAGATATCTATACAAAAAAAGTATTTATCAATCCCATTTTCATCCATAAAAACCATTGTTGACGAGCCTTTTCCTCGCGGCAGATACCGCCAGCTGAAGCAGCAGCACGAGCTGAAGGTGGAGGAGGAGCAGATCGTGCAGGCGAAGGTGCAGCAGAGCTCCTTCCACCAGCAGCAGGAGGAGCTGGAGCGGCTGCGCAAGGCCATCGGTCCGAACACGGTTCATTAAGATAATTCAGCCGGGCTGGTTGTTCCGGCCGTGGAAAACCTTCATATGTCGTCTCATCCAACAGAGGAAAGCGAGGAGACCTTGCGTTCCACCAAGGAGGTGCAGAAGAAGGCGGAAGAGAAATACAAAGTCCTGGAGAACAAGATGAAGAACGCCGAGGCGGAGAGGGAGAAGGAGCTGAAAGCTGCCCGGGAGAAACTCAAAGCAGCCAAGGCCAAAGCCGACACCTTCAACACCAAGTTGAAGCAAAGACAGCAGGTGAGCTGAGCCCCCACTTGGACACCTTCTCTCAGGTTTATCTGGAACTCTCCCTCCCCAGGTTAAGATGTCTGTTATGTAGGGGTGTAACGATACACTAATCTCACGATACGGTACGATACACGATATTGAGGTCACGATAACGATACGATATTATAGCAATATTTTTTTAACAACCTTGAATGAGGAACATATGACTGGAAAAAATTGTCTTTTATTTGAAAGACAAAAAAATACAAAACAATACTGTACGTTTGCCCTATTGTTACAGTTTGTAATGCTTTATAACTGTTTAAGTTTTAAAGAGAAAGCCAGGCCAACCATTTTCCACAAACTGAACTAAAAGTAAATGTCAGGTTTGCATTATGCATCTTCAGTTTCATACAAGTACAAATATTTTCTCTCATGTATGATTTGACTTTTTTCTTTCTAATTTAACAACTAAAATTAAATAAATAAATAAATACATACAATTTTACATCATAAAAAAGATTGATTCATGCTCACCTTATAAGTGTAAGAGGAGATTTATTTTTGTTAAGGTTATTTTGGTAATTCAGGGTTCATTATTTTATAAATATATTCTTTATATTCTGTAAATCAGGGACTATAATGACACTAGTCAGTTTATCTGTAGTGATTAGTCTGTTTTAGATTGGGCGGAGTGATACGCCACAGTACGGCACTAGGTGCTGTGTTGATGTTCTAAAATCCTACACTGTTGAGGGACATTAAAGTAACTCGAACTCAGCAGAAGTTGTCCCGTGTTTATCCTACTCACGACCCGAAAAAGGTTTAATTTAATAAGGTAAGGCTTAACTCTACACCAGCCTTACTGTACATAAGTAAAAGTTCAGAGCTCAAAACGGTACTAGTTTCTTCTGAGCGGAGGAAGATTTTGGTCCGCGGGTCGAGGCGCGGTCAGATGCGCGTTACTAGTAAACACAATAGATCAATATTAATAACCCAATATCGCGATACACTTTGTCACCTCCACGACACGTATTGTGACGTTTTTGTATCGCGAAATTTCGTGGCACGATATATTGTTACACCCCTACTGTTATGTGACGTATGTTTGCTGATGTGCAGGAGTCTGAAGCCGTGACCCTGGAGCTGGAGGAGCTGCAGAGGGAGCAGGCCGGCTACGAGCAGCAGATCCAGGCGGTGGACGAGGCCATGAAGGCCATCACGGAGCAGATAGACAGCATGGCCTGCACCGTGTCCCAGAACAAGGTACGAGGGTCGACATGTGACAAGGTGTTTGTCTGGGATTGCTTTAGAGCAGGGGTCTTTAACCCTGGTCCTCGGGACCACTTGTCCTGCATGTTTAATGGCGCTTTTCCACTAGTAACTACTCAGCCCGACTCGCCTCGGGACGGCTTGTCACACCTCGTCCCGGCTCCACCTCGTTTGTTTTTCCACATCCAGGGGAGAAGTGCTCGGGTTGGGGTGAAGCTGCTGTTACGTACTCGATTGCGTAACCCCTTTGTTTGTGCCTGCGCTGATCAGAAATCAGCTGGAGCCGCGAGCGGCTGAGAGTAAAACAGAGCTCCTGGTGGATCTGATCGTTCCTTATCGCCTGTCTAGATCCCTTTTTAATTCTCTCGTCAGCCACCAGGTTTATGAACATCTGCACCTCAGAGTTGGATCACCAAACAGACGTTTGCGCTGTATAATAAAATCGCTGCGAGCCGCCAGTCGTTCTCGCGCTGACTCCCGCTTCCTGATTCAAACATCTCACGGCCCCACCCCCCGACCAATCAGTGGTGAGGAGGGTGATGACGTCAGAAATAGTCCTGGCTCAGCCCGGTTAGAACCTCGGCAGAATGGTTACAGAAAAAGTATCTACTTGGCCCTTAGTGGAAAAGTGCAAGACGGGGGCGTGGTGGGTAGAAGCGAGCTGAGTAGATACTTGTGGAAAAGGGCCATAAGATGTTGTCTTCTACCAGGGACTGATGCATGAACTTTATGGTAACATGCTGCCCCCATGTGGTCAGGAGCAGTACTGTATTTTTGAAAGCGCTTTAGCCATCAGGCTGAATGCTGCTCTTCATCTTCCATCTGTCCTCATTCTTCTTTCTTTGTCTTTTTTGTCGCAGGAGTCGGTGCGGAAAGCCCAGGAGGAGCTGACCAAACAGAAGGAGATCATCATGACACAAGACAAAGAGCTCAAGGTGAGAAAAACAGCCCCGTTGATCCGGTTTCGCTATAGACTTTAGAGAAAAACCAAAAAAATACGAAACTGATGTTAATTTGGATGTATTTCTACCATCTATAATGCTTGTTATTGATAACTGTCCTTTTTAAATGCTCCAGGGGAAGAACACGGAGGCAAATCAGATAAGAGAGCAAAACAACGAGGTCCAGCTGAAGATCAAGGAGCTTGAACACAACATTAATAAGCATCATAAAGACAGCCAGGAGGCGGCTGACAAGGTAAACAAACTTTGATGAACATAATTGGACAAATACACTTAAACATGATTGCATAAGATCAGGGGCCAGATTCACCAATATGTTCTTAAGGACGATCTTAAGAAATGTCTTAAGATCTAAAATGAAGACGTTCATAAGAAAGTTCTTAAGTGAAATTCCTCAATATTTTCTTAAGAACCGTCTTAAGAACTGTAATTTCTTACGAATTTCTTATTTTTCCTACTTAAGAACTTCTTAAAATATGTCATTGCATTGCACGCGCCAACAAACAACATTTATACAGGTAGTTTGGGTTTTAACCGTCAGTAACTCACTAAACATGGAGAAGGAGAAAAAGAGATGCAGGAACTTTTCAAGGTTATGGTGGATGAGATTAATGTACGAAAAAAAAAACTATTGGGGAAAATTAATAATAATTAACTACCACGCTAACTAACATGCTAACTAACAGTTAACAGGCTCTTTGTGTAATTAATTACAAAGTATATCCTCAAACTATGACCTACTAGTCTAAACTTGTCTCAAATGTGTTGAAAAAGGTGGTATTAGAGGCTTATTATTATTATTATTATTATTACCTTTTCACAGAAGAAATTTTAAGACAGGTCAAGGTTGTCTTAAAGATAAGAAAAAAGTCAAGAACAAATTTGAGAACTTTTATTTCAAGAATACCATTTATTTTATAAGTTTTTTCTTAAGAAGAAAGTTGAGAAAATATTTTTTTTGGAGAATATGACTTCTTCTCTTTTTTCTTCTTAAGACTGGACTTAAGAAAAAAATGACACTTAAGAAGATTTTTTTTCTTAAGAATGTTTTGTGAATCCAACCCTTGGTCCTGAAATAATCTTTACACCCTTTTTAAATGGCAAAAGAAAACTTTGATGCATTTAATTTGTTGGTTTTGGTTTAATTACACCGTCTTGTGATCTACCTTCCCCCCCATCTCCTAGGTGACGCGGATGCTGGACGAACACGACTGGATCCAGTCGGAGCGCCAGTTCTTCGGCCAGCCCAACACCTCGTACGACTTCAAGGTGAACAACCCCCGGGAGGCGGGGCAGCGGCTGAAGAAGCTGGAGGAAACCACCACCAAGCTGGAGAGGAACGTCAACAAGAGGGCCATGAACATGCTGAACGAGGCCGAGGAGAGGGTGAGTCAGAGCTGGTGCTGGTTTAACTCCGTCAGATCCTCCAACAACCTCCCATAACCGTCCTCTCTCCCGCAGTACAACGACCTCATGAAGAAGAAGAGGATCGTGGAGAACGACAAGGCAAAGATCCTGCAGACCATCGAGGAGCTGGACCAGAAGAAGAACGAGGCTCTGAACGTGGCCTGGCAGAAGGTCCGCTGCACCGCTGAACCGCTGCACCACAGCTGCACCACAGCTGCACCACAGCTGCACCACAGCACACTGACCACGTGTTACCGTGACGACGGCCGCCGGTCCTGAACCCTTGTACTGTCTTTGGGTCAAAATTACCTAATTCTCCTGTTCCTTCTTTCCTCCTGCTCTCTCCTTCCTTCTCCCTTCCTCTTTTCTTCCTTCCTGTTTTTTCTCCCCTCGTACATTCTTTCCTTCTTTTCTCCCTTCTTTCCTTCCTTCCTTCCTACTTTTCTCCATTCCTTCCTCCCTTCCTTCCTTCCTTCTTTTCTCCTTTCCTTCCTTCCTTCTTTTCTCCCTTCCTTCCTTCCTTCTTTCCTCCCTTCCTTCTTTTTTTCCTTCCTTCTTTTCTCCCTTCTTTCTTTTTCTCCCTTCCTTCCTTCTTTTCTCCCTTACTTCGTTCTTTCCTCCCTCCCTTCCTTTTTTTTCTTCCTTCCTTCTTCCCTTCCTATTTCCTTGACCCTAAGACAGCACAAGGGTTAAAGAGTCTTAGCTTAGCTAAAACAAGGCCTTTAAATGTCTTAATTTGTCTTAAATTTCAATCCAAGGGGCATCATTAGAACGTTTTCTTACACTTTGAAAAGGGAAAAGTTTTTTAAATAGTTTTGAGGAGAAATACATTTGTTTTCCAGTTGTTAGATGCTTCAGTCAGTGTTGCCAGGTTGGGCGAGTTTCCACCCTATCGGGCTTCATTTGACTTTGGGCTGAAAAATACAGGACCGGACAGGTTGATCAAATTTGGGCTGCTTCTCCTGGTTTTTACTAAATATTTAGGATAAATTATTGTCCAGATTTGACCAAACTACTAGTATAGTTTAATTAAACTCTCCTCTGGAAGCGTCTTCAGGACAGGTTAGGCGGATATACCTCCGGTTTCTATTAAATGTTTATTCCCACACACACACAATAACATTCACACGCTACCGTTATTAGTTAGTTTGTAAACCTGCAAAACAAACACAAAACAACTCTGAACTAACCACCAAAATTATACAATTGTTCATGTGACATTTTCTTGACTCAAAACACTAGCGACGCTAGTTCAAAAGTACCGGTCCTGACAATTAGGTAAAATGAAACGAAACTTAAATGTTTTTAAACCCCTTAAGCCTCTGCGCTCTGGTGGACTGTGCATGCTCCACATACAGACGATCAAAGATGATCACAATAAACGAGAGAACAATCGTCTCATCTCTCACTTAATATAAAACAATAATTTCACTGGAAAGTTCTACAATTATTAACAAAAGAGTTTCCATTACGGCAGAGAAAAGTAGAAACGTACACAATAAATTCACTGATATTATATTTGCTTTAATCTACTCAATTTAATTGTAGTCTTTGTTTGGGGTCTTTTTTTTGGCTTCATTTGCTTATGACTTGAAATTTATTCTGCATTTAATCATTTTCGGTTTTAATATAGAGAATGTCTGATTTGGGCAGTTTTTTCATTATTTCGGTGTTTTACGTCACGTTTGGGCTGGAACCTGTCAGATCTGGCAACCTTGACCTCAGCGCTGGATTTCTTAGTCTTTTTGGTCTTAAATTTAGTTTGAAAATGGTATTAAAAAGTCTTAAATTTAATTTAGTCAAACTTGTAGACACCCTGAAGCTGCGGTTCGTCACTACTGATGGACTCTTGCATTCAGACCGTCTCTGAAAACGTCCTCCGTCTCTCTGCAGGTCAACAAGGACTTCGGCTCCATCTTCTCCACTCTGTTGCCGGGAGCAAACGCTAAACTGGCTCCTCCTCAGGGCCGCGGCGTCCTGGACGGCCTGGAGTTCAAGGTGGCCTTGGGCGACACGTGGAAGGAGAACCTTACGGAGCTCAGCGGAGGGCAAAGGTCAGCAGAGTCTCACCCCGGCACTTCCACGCTGGTCTTAACCCTGGAAACTGTAATCTGGAGCTCTGCTTGTGTCTGTGTCTGCAGGTCTCTGGTGGCCTTGTCCCTCATCCTGGCCATGCTGCTTTTCAAACCCGCTCCCATCTACATCTTGGACGAGGTGGACGCTGCTCTGGATCTGTCGCACACGCAGAACATCGGCCAGATGCTGCGCACGCATTTCAGACACTCGCAGGTCAGTTAGGAGTTGTGAAAAGCTCCTCTTCCTCACGGATGATCCCATATTACCGGGGATTCACACTGAAAGCGTCATGGGCATCATAGGCCTCCAGCTGCCATTCTTGTCTATGAAAGCTCCACTACTAGAGGCATTTGACGTTGAAAATCTCAACTTTATGCAAATGAGCAGCGTCCAATCACAGACCGGGATTCCCAAAGTAAGAAGCCTCAATGCACATGAGAATAGCTGTGCACTAACAAACTTATGTTATCAGGAATTAATCTATTTCATCTAGCAAACTGACATTTTTGCTGAGCTAACTGCGGTTTTTACAGTTTATGGTCTGAATAACTTTATTTTACTACACCAATCCAATGCAAAATCATTTAAAAAAATGTCTTATTAATCACAAAACAGGGAGAGAGGGAGGGAGGGAGGAAGGAAGGAAAGAAGGAAGGAAGGGAGAAAAGAGGAAGGGAAGAAGGAAGGAAGGAAAGGAAGGGGAGAAGGAAGGAGAGAGGAGGAAAGAAAGAAAGAAAGAAAGATAAATTCCCGTTGATGACGTTTTTGTGTAACAAACATGGCGGATCTGAGAGCGAGATAGATTTATAGTTGAAAAGGTGGAGTTGAATTGGTATTTTTTTATCGTCATTTTTATCATTATCGGGATAAATGCCAGAAATTATCGTGATACATTTATTAGTCCATACCGCCCATCCATGGTGTTGATCCGGGGACTCTGTTAAGGAGAGCCTCAAACTCACTCTTCTCTATATGTAAATAACACTAAGCATCGTCAATAACAGAGCTCCGATATCAGACCATGAAACTCCCAGTGGAGTTGTCGGGTTCGCAGCACTTTGTTGGCCCAGATGGACCGACGGCGCCGGGCCCTGCGCTTCCTCAGCTAATGCACTGCTGAAATATAGTGAAAGGGTTCCCAAAGTGAACCATGGTGAAAGAGGAAAGCCAAGATGTGCACGCTATACTGTCTCAGAAAATTGTGATAAAGTCCTTTATTTTCTGTAATGCAAAAAATGTCATACATTCTGGATTCATTACAAATCAACTGAAATATTGCAAGCCTTTTATTATTTTAATATTGCTGATCATGGCTTACAGCTTAAGAAAACTCAAATATCCTATCTCAAAAAATTAGAATATTCTGGAAATCTTCAATGACATTGTTTTTTCAATTGCATTACAGAAAATAAAGAACTTTAACACAATATTCTAATTTTCTGAGAGTCCTGTATATAGATAGATGGATGCACCTTTTTGCTTTTCTGCAAGCGGCGCGATGAAAGCGTCCTGAGCGACCACGAGGCGATTTTTGACGCTTTCGGTGTGAATCAACATTTAGGATTATTTCAGGGGACAAAAGACAATTGAAGGATGAAAGTTACAATCTCTGGCTTTAAAAACTCTTGAAATTGTGAGGGGAAAAAAACAAAAGCACAGCAGCTTCTAGTTTGAGGTGAAGGAAGTGAGTCATGTCAGCTAACATAGATAAAATATATTGCAATGTTTTGCTTTTTTAATTTGAGTTGATACCAGTTCTTCTTGACTGTCTTCAGTTCGTGGTGGTTTCCCTCAAAGACGGCATGTTCACCAACGCCAACGTCCTCTTCAAGACCAAGTTTGTGGACGGCATGTCCACGGTGTCGCGCACGGCGCTGAGCCAGAGCGACGCCAACCCTCCCCGCAAGGTGCAGGACAAGTCCAGACCGAGGGACAAGAGGACGGCGCAGCTGGCCAGCTAACCGGGAACCAGCTAACCGGGAACCAGAACCAGCTAACCGGGAACCGGCTAACCGGGAACCAGCTCTGGTTGATTCCGCTTTTAAACCTTCACTAATGAAATGCTGCATCTGCATCTTTTATTCTCTCCTGTTTCTTCACTTGTCTGGTTATTTGTGTATTTTTTCCTTTTTTATATGCAGTTTACTTATATTTTTTGTAAATAAAGATGTCATATAGTTACTACTTATCTAGTTTTCTCTCTCACAAAGTGGAGGAATTGGATTTAAAGGGGTGTGGCATTTGCCTCTGACGTCACCGTGTAGCACAGGGGTGTCAAACTCATTTTGCTTGGCGGGCCGGATTTGACCAATTTTTTTCTCGCGGGCCGCATGCTCAAAATAACAAAAACGGTACAAAATATCTTTTTCTAATTCTTTTTTTTTTTTTACCTATTGTTATCTAATCCAATATCAGTTTAGTTAATTTTAAAGGGAATTTAATTAAATTTAATTAAAAGCATAATCTTTCTTATTACATCCGAGTGTTTTTGTGATTTAGAGATTTTTCCAGTACAATTAATTGTATTTATTTTTAAAAATTGGCGCGGATATTTACGACAGTGTGCCGAAAAAGTCAGCATTTCTCTTTTAACTGTTTTACTTTGTCACTATCCTCGTATTCAAAACTGAAATTCTCAGAATAAATATCATCTATCACCAGTGATATTTTTCCTGCGAAAATATATAATAGTAGTCAGTTAATAAAAATAAACGACCGTCTACAAAGAAATAAAATCGGCAAATGCATTCTAGAAAACTAAAAGAAAATGTCAAACTGCTCTATTTGTGGAATAACAATGGATTTGTAGAAGAAATATATCATAGGATATGCTGCGATTCATGGCAATTATTTATACCTTCCTTTTTAGTAAATTAACATTTCATTTTTTTGCGTTGGAAACTTCTCGCGGGCCGCATGAAAACCTCTCTCGGGCCACATCACAAAACCTCAGTACCATAAACATTTTTGTACAAACCCATGTGGAAAAAAAAAAAATCCTCCTACAAAGACGAAACAAAAGTCACTGTCCAAATTGTAGAGTTTTATTTCATCATGGACAAATTCAAACAACTATATCACTTCAAAGTTAAGAGCATGGTTCCTTTTTTTCCCCCCAAACTTGCATGGTCTGATATGTTTCAGGACACTTTAGTTATGTTTTTTTTTTTAGTTTCCAGCTGTGACTTGAAGTATTTTAATCATCTTCTGCACCAGTTCAGGCGAACAACCCGCTGTTGTGATATTTAACAAGTAGGCAAACCCACGACAGTAGTAAAATCCCCAGCTCGGGACTAGAGGACAACAGCGTCCACAAACCCAACACACTGGTTTATATAGAATTTATCATTAATAAACTGTCCATGTAAATGAACCAAATAAAACTTGACACAGTACTATAATAGCCGTCCTCCGGGACATGTTGAGACTCTTCCATGTCAAGCTTCGTCAGACACAGATATTTATCAGTTGGTGCGGTTGCAGGAATATGGATATTTACTGTAATGATCGACAGAGTTAGGGTTATTGGTTTTGTGCATCAGAGTGTGCTAACACGTGGTTTGTGTCCCTGATAAAAGGTGTGAGAAGGAAATGCGGCCGCGTGCGTCCATCAGGGCTGGCTCTGGATGTGCCGGCGCAGCTCCTGGGCCTTGTCCCTCAGGTCGGGCCTGTTGTCCGACTGCAGCGTGGACAGGGAGCGCTGCAGCTGCTCCCGGCTCTTCACAGACATGCAGTCCCACTGACTGCTCTCTGCTCGCACAAACACATTTATTAATCAGCAGTAGTGGAAAATCTATAAACATTAATGGCACTTTTCCACTAGTACCTACTTGTTTATTTACTGTACACAGAGGTGTCAAGTAACAAAGTACAAATACTTCCTTACCTTACTTAAGTAGAAATTTTGGTTATCTATACTTCACTGGAGTAATTATTTTTCAGACGACTTTTTACTTTTACTCCTTACATTTTCACGCAATTATCTGTACTTTTTACTCCTTATATTTTAAAAACAGCCTCGTTACTCTATTTCATTTCGGCCTTTAAAAAAAACTATCCAGTTAAATTGCTCCATCCGGATAGAGTGAATTTGGTTGTGGTTGTTTCAGATGTTCTTGTCCAGTTTTGTTCTTACATCCGTTCCCTCAGATTCCTGCAACTAAACTTGGATGTACATTCCAATAAAGGTTAGGATAAATGATAACATGCCTCTGAAGTTTGACTTTTTGCACCATTACAATACTTATAGGCAACTAGTCATCATATCTCCTCCTCTCTGAAACACATGTTAATGCTCAATAGTACACATATATGGTTCTTTAATATATTTGCATTATACTAAGATACATTCATTTTCAATGGCTTTTGTCTTTAATGGCTTTTTTTCCCCCTTACATTACTTTTACTTTTAAACTTTAAGTAGTTTTGAAACCAGTACTTTTATACTTCTAGAGGAGTATTTTTAAACTCTAGTATCTATACTTCTACCTGAGTAATGAATGTGAATATTTTTGACACCTCTGACTGTACATTTGTTATTTACTGTTGCTACTTTCAAAATCTGGGTACAGTGAGCGAAATAACCGGAGTCAAATTCCTTGTCGGGCAATGTTCAAACTTGGCCAAATCTGATTCTCAGCTTGGCTCGCCTCCACTCAGTTTGGTTCTTTCTCACCAGGGGTCTAACGTGCCGAGTAAATACTTTTCTGTTTCTATTCTGCCGAGGTTCTAAGTGGCAGAGTCGGCTGTATCTGACATCATCACACTACAGGCCATCGATTGGTCGGGGGGTTGGAGTCAGACTTCTGAGTCAGGATGTGACATCAGCGGAAGAGACTCTGACTGCAGCTTCTTGTTCATTTTATTCAACAGGCAATGGCAGCGCAAAAGTCTGTTTCATGATCCAACTCTGAGGTGCAGATGTTCATAAACCTGGTGCTGAGGAGAGAATTAAAAAGGGATCTAGACGAGAGATAAGAAACGACCAGATCCACCAGGAGCTCTGTCTCTTCATAGCTGCTCACGGCTCCAGCTGACTTTTCAGCAGCGCCGAGATAAACTAAAAAAATTAAATAGCATTGCTGCTTGAAGCTTCTCCCACTCTCATTTTTTAACTTTTTAACAGACCCAGCAGCACATATATCATCTCCTCCAGGTTCTACATCTTTAGTGTTGTTGTCTTCTTAGTTTAGATCACACAATCAAATACGTCACAGCAGCTTCCTCTAACCCTCCTACTTCTGCTCCAGGAGCTGAATTGTAGTGGAAAAGAAACCAGGACGAGTCGAGCCGAGCTGAGATGAGTCGGTACTAGTGGAAAAGTGCCATTAGAGTGCAACAGAGATGAACTGCGCTCGGTCAGAGTTTAGGAAAAGAAAATGTATATTATGAACCACAGATTAAATTAAATCCTATACTGTTGTAGGTGCGTTTCCATTAGCGAGAGGTCCAGGTAGTTTTTCATTCACATGTGTCTCCATTACCAGGAACGCTCCTGTAAAGGTTCCTTCAGGAACCAGAAAACATTCCTGTAGCAGGAGAGCTGCTCAGATTGGTCTACCTGGCAGGGGGGTCTCTACTATTGGGGATTTCTAAATTAGCACTCTCACATGAACATTAATCATGTGACCACAAATCATTTGAATCATTTGAACCATGTGGACCAGAGACATTTTGCTGTGAGTAAATTTGATGAAGTTGGAGGTTAAGAAAAAGGGACAGATGGATCCGTCGGTTCCGGTCCGGCGGGTCTACCTGAATCCCCCGCTAATGGAAAAACACACCTTACGTTTTTTTTTTGTTTATAAACAGCAGCAGCAGCAGCAGCAGCAGGTTCCTACCTCCAATCTTCTTAACGACCAGATCCACCACAGACAAGGCTTCTGTCCTCACAGACGAGTAACTTTTATTCTCTGCAGAGAAAAACAAACGGATGAAATGTTTGATTCGTTCAGTTCTTGATAGGCCTGTGTTGAAAAAAATCGATTTCCCAATTCTAAATCGATTCTCATATCAATTCCTAAAAATCGATTCATAGGCTATGTCTAAAGATCGATTTTTTAAAAAAAATTTTTTTTCATTTTTTTTTTTTTTTCATTTATTTATGTATTTTTTTTTTCATCATTACATTACAACTTTTGGTTATTTTTTTGTTTATCCCCAAAAAAGGAATGTCTTGTTGGACACAAGAATAACTGGTGTCATGTTTTTGCCTTTAAATATGTTTAAAGGTATGAAAACATTAAAGTGTTAGGTTATAATTGCATGAATAGTCTGTATTTCATTACTTTATATACTGTCTTGGGGTTACATTTGCAAAAAATGCTAAAAACCAAATACTCAAAAATTAAAAACCAAAATAGACCGAAAATGGAACAAATAAAAATGGAATGTGGGAAAAATTAAACCGATTTCATCCGTCTCTGTTTCCTCCCTGGATCTGTTTGATAATTCTGACCAACATGATGTTTCTGAAAGCAGTTCTATCAGCATACTGGGAGCTGATTGGTCCTTACAGCATCATTAGCTGCAATACTTGCTGTTGAATCTCAATATAATACTAGTAGTAATATTTTGCATAACTACAGTCATATGATTCATGCAACAGCTCAAAAAACAGTTTTAATAACACTAACCCAAATCAATATCGGAATTGAATCAAATCTTGATAATCGATTCTGAATCTTAAGAATTGGAATCAAATCGATTCTTGACATTTGAATCGATCCCCAGCCCTAGTTCTTGAAGGTGTTCCCCTGAAACACAGAGGAGCTGAAACACTGTCCTCACCTAGAGGGTGCGTGAGAGCGGCACACGTCTCTGTGAGGATCTGAGACAGAGCATCAAAGTCTTCACTGCCCTTCTCCAGCAGCAACAACCTGCAAAGAAAAAGGCATCAGAGTTCAAGTTCAGTTACAAGAATGAGTTAGTAAAAGTGTATTTTGTGTCTGTGTGTGGCTCCTACTTCTGAAAATACGCCTTCATGGCTTGTAGAACGGCCAGCTGGACCTTCCAGGTGCTCAGTTTGACCTTCACCGACATCAGGCTGCAAACCTCCCCCCGGAAACGAGCTGCAGAGACGAGCATGTTAGTGACGACGAGGGAACATCCCAGCAGATGAAATAATCTCATCTGAAGCGGTAGGACAGTAAATAACCCGGGTACATGACGGAAAGGGCTCAGCGTGGGTCTAACGACTAAACCGTGGTTGTTTCGGTTGTTTGGACTAGGCCTGTGTTAAAAAAAAAAAAACGATTCTAAAATCGATTCGTATGTCTAAAAATCAAATTTTTTTTTCATCATTCAATTTTCACCCGGTGAACTTTAATCCCAGTAGTCACGTCATTTAATGCACACATGTGCGTGGTGTGGAACTATCAAACAATGAACATGGAGTTGAAGCGTTAACAACACTGGTTTTGAAAACTCCTAAACTAAATTAACTTTTCTTTCGATAAAATGCTGCTTAAACTTCAAAATGTTATATGAGTTCAATGAAGTTCATAGTATCTATATTTACTATAGCTTGTTTGGTTTCTCTGTTATCAGACACAGTTTGTCATGACACTCCTGAAAAATACCAGATGCTTCATGGCAATATGTGTGTGTGGTGATAGAATAAATCAGACAAGCTAAAATGATTTGTTTACTGCATGAGCTGTTTTAAATGTATCTTTTTTTGCACTTTAAATGGTTAGTGAAAGGCCTATTTGAGTTATTTATTTCTTAGTTCTTAATAATTATTGTGAAATGATTATTTCACTAGTTATTTTACAGTCATATAATTCAGGCAACAGCTCAAAAAACATTTTTAATAACGCTAACCCACATCAATATCGGATCAAATCAAATCCTGATAATTGATTCTGAATCTTAAGAATTTGAATTAAATCGATTCTTAACATTCGAATCGATCTCCAGCCGTAGTTTTTTTTTTTAAGACTATATTATATAATCCAGTAGCTTCATGGCTGTGCATTTAAAAACCCTGAACTTACACCAGTTGACCAAATTCACTGCCTTCACTCAAAAAACTAAGGATCTTACCAAGAAGTTTTCTTATTTCTAATCTAAAAATGCCATTACACCTGATAACACACATCACTTAAAAGGTTAGGTGTTTTTCCCACGTGTTTCAATTGAACTTTCATTTGTGCCAAGCACATTTTAAGTTCTAGTTAAGTTTTAAGTTAAAGTATAAGATTTTGAGTTTTGGCAGTGTTCAAAATAAACTTCTGAGACTTGCTGTATTGGAGCACATTAAGATCCAGTGCTGCTTGTTTTATCCATCAATTACTACAGAGCTAAAGTTGAAAACTACCCAGTTAGCTTTATTACGTTTTTTATTTTTCTGACATTTTCTGCCTTTTCTTTTAGTTAAAACTGTAGCGGGAACAGATGTTTAGAGGAACCTATGTATGTACCGGGTTAGAGGGGGAACATATAGGAGAACGGACCACAAGAATATAGAGTGGATTAAAAATAAAAGTTAAGCACTGAACTACATGTGTCTCCGTCTGGGCTGTTGCAGACTGCCTGAGCACTTTATATATCTCATTGTCTGAGCATGGCATGTTACTAAAACCAAACAAATCCACCGCACCAAACGTAGTCCGGGCGAAATACCTGCTTTGAGCTGCAAAATTAAACGATTCCTCGAGGCAGAGAAAATTCCTCGATCATTTTTTGTAATCGAATTACTTGAATTATTCAAGGAATCGTTTCAGCCCTAAAAAACCTCCAGCGCTAGTCTGGGCGGCGGGAGGAAACGTACCCTGAGTCTGGGGGTTTCGGGGCCAGGCCTTTCCCAGAGTCTCAAAAGCACAGAGCACGGCTTCCGTCTGCAGCTCTCTCTCCTTCACGTCCCCGTCATCGTCGTCCTCGTCGTCCAACGACCGAGGAGACTTGGAGCCGCTCTCTGGACAGCTCTGGTGGGAAATGTTCAGGACAGACTTTATGATGACCTTTTTAACACACTTTAATGTCCGTTTTGTAATGAAATAGCTGCTTTGGGCCTGAACCTTCTTGATGATGGGGAACAGGATCTCGGCCACGTCGCTGAAGCGATCCTCCCCGGTGCTGCTCAGCACGTCTCCGGCGCAGCGCAGCGCCGCCGTTTTGTACACCAGGTTCTCCTTGCGGCATTCCTTCAGCACGACCTCCAGCACCTCCGGCACGGTGGGCTGGCCGCTGCACGGCTTCTGCAGCTCCGCGCTGCAATCCAGGGAATAAAGGGGGGACAAATGAAGGGTTGCCTCACAATATAAATAATATTGGGAGGCAAGGCAAGTTTATGTGTATAGCACAATTCAACACAAGGTAATTCAAAGTGCTTTACATCAACATTAAAAGCGGCAAGACACAATTAAACAGTAAATAACAAGTAAAATGATAAGAAAAGAGGTAAAATAATAAAAAGCACAAGTTGTTAAAAAGTAAGGGCAGTAGTACGGTGGCCGAGACCCACCATTGCTGAAAATTAAGGAAACGCTGCAAATAAAATAAACACTTTGCAAATAAAACAAACGCTGCAAATAAAAACAAACGCCGCTGCAAATAAAAGAAACGCAGCTGCAAATAAAAAAAAGACGACAACGGAAGTGAATTACCGGGGACTATTTTTGCTGATGCACCAGTGTTTTTTACGTGAGAAGAGAAGAAGATGAAGAGGACGTAAGTGAAAAGGAATAAATAAGAAGAGCGAGGAATAAGAAGAACAACGAACGAGAAAATAAGTGAAACGGTTAGTGTTCACCGTCGCTACGTGTAATTTTTAATGTGCAACATCGGCAAAAATAGTCCCCGGTAATACACTTCCGTTGTGGCTTTTTTATTTGCGTCGTTTTTTTAAATTTTATTTGGAGCAGGGTTTCTTTATATTTGCAGCGTTTCTTTTATTTGCAGCGGCGTTTCTTTTGGTTTGCAGCGTTTATTTTATTTGCAGCAATGGCTGGTCTCGGCCACTGTACAGTAGAGTACAGCAGGTACATTGCATTCTTAAAATGGCAAGAATTACGTTTCTATATTGTCAAAACATACAAAGACCGGGTCAAATACAGTATTACAAAAGTAATCTGTGCCGATTCGTGCGGTGAATTAAACCAATTTGACAATTCTACGTCACAATGTGTGCATTCAGGGCTTATCCATCACTAGTGTAATTTTGCACGGTTTTCAAAAATCATAAGTATTTAATTTAAGAATACGCTTCAGTAAACAGTACACAATTAAACAGTAAATAACAAATAAAATGATAAGAAAAGAGGTAAAATAATAAAAATTACAAGTTGTTAAAAAGTAAGGATAGTAGAGTACAGCAGGTAAGTATTTAACTTAAGAGAACGCTTCAGTAAAGGAGGAACGGTTTAAGAGAGGAGCCCACCTGCATTTGGACACCACTGATCCGATAGCTTTCAGCAGCTCCTCCTGGGGATAAAACAAACATGTGAAACTAAGATTCTACTTCTAACAACCCCGTGTTGTTTCTCCAGTGGTTCCTCAGTACCTTGCCGGCCCACGTGCGTCCAGACAGGCCCTGCATCAGCGCCGTCAGCACCAAACCCAGGTGAGGAGCCACCAGGGAGCCCGTCTGCTCCTTGGCAACGGTCGCCATGGCAGCGGCGCCCTGAGCCTTCATCTTCCAGGACTGGGACTGCAGAGCCTTCTGGGTGATGCTGATCAGCTCCGTCATGTAGAGCCGGATCCCTCCGAAGCTTCCTGGTGTTCACATCCCAAACGTAACATCAGCACCGGCGTACGGAGATGTTGGTGTTTGTTAGGGGTGTAACGATACACTAATCTCACGATACACGATACTGAGGTCACGATAACGATACGATATTATAGCAGTATTTTTTTAACAACCTTGAATGAAGAACATATGACTGGAAAAAATTGCCTTTTATTTGAAAGACACAAAATACAAAACAATGCTGTGCGTTTGCCCTATTGTTACAGTTTGTAATGCTTTATAACTGTTTAAGTTTTAAACAAACTGAACTAAAAGTAAATGTCAGGTTTGCATTATGCATCTTCAGTTTCATACAATAAAAATATTTAGCCACAAACTGAATAGTTTCTCTCATGTATGATTTGACTTTTTTCTTTTCCAGAAATTTAACAACTAAAATTAAATAAATAAATAAAAGTAAATAAATACATACAATTTTACATCATAAAAAAGATTGATTCATGCTCACCTTATAAGTGTAAGAGGAGATTTATTTTTGTTAAGAAGGTTATTTAGCTAATTCAGTGTTCATTATTTTATAAATATATTCTTTATATTCTGATGTAAATTAGGGACTATAATGACACTAGTCAGTTTATCTGTAGTGATTAGTCTGTTTTAGATTGGGCGGAGTGATACAGCACTAGGTGCTGTGTTGATGTTCTAAAATCCTACACTGTTGAGGGACATTAAAGTACACTGGAACTCAGCAGAAGTTGTCCCCGTGTTTATCCTACTCACAACCCGAAAAAGGTTTAATTTAATAACGTAAGGCTTAACTCTACACCAGCCTTACATAAGTAAAGGTTCAGAGCTCAAAACAGGACCGCAAAATGGTACTAGTTTCTTCTGAGCGGAGGAAGATTTTGGTCCGCGGGTCGAGTCGTGGTCGGATGCGCGTTACTAGTCAACACAATAGATTAATATTAATAACCCAATATCGCGATACAGTTTGTCTCCTCCACGACACGTATCGTGACGTTTTTGTATCGCGAAATTTCGTGGCACGATATATTGTTACACCCCTAGTGTTTGTCTGGTTCGGTTGGGCGTTCCTCACCTGGAACGTTCTCCTGCCACACCTCGGCCCACAGCGTGGCGTCGTGGCTCTCGCCCTTCTCCTCGTCCGGCCCCGGCGCCTGGTGCATGCCCAGGAAGGCCAGCGGCAGCGCCACCCCGGCGTGGCCCTTCAGCACGTCGGGGCTGTAGTGGCTGATGGCGTGAACCGTCAGCGCGCACGACGACTTGTAAACGGGTTCTGGGAGAGGAAGAAGAGGAGAGGTAAGTTTATTTGTAGAGCACAATTCAACACAAGGTAATTCAAAGTGCTTTACATCAACATCAAGGGCCAATCCCAATACACCCCCTTTCTACCACTAGCCCTCACTCACTACTACTAGCCCTAAAAATGAAGCCACAAGGCGTAGGGCCCTTGTAATCTTCCCTAGGGATTGGGACACCACTTGCTACGTCACTGCGTGGTTTACGTTCGGGTACGTAAGCGACTGCGTAGTTACGTTTGCACATACGTCACACCATATCAGGAAGCCCAGAGCTAAAAGCTGTTTTAATTTCAGCTGTAGTGCTGTTAATATGCCACTTTATTAAGTTTTAATATTTTCGCCTACGGCGTAGGCTCTGCGTTGATTTAACGCGGAACCATAAATCAGCCTTTATTCTGACGAGATCTTCGCAACAACGAGCAAGCGAGTGATTATGTACATTCACTGAGTGAATATTATGAAAATATATATTTCTCGCTAGAAATGTAATCAAAAACGCATTTTTATGCAGAAACTAACTCAAAATATTGATTTTATTCACTAAAAATGAAAAATGTCTGCCATGTTTTTTTGTTTGATTCAGTCTGCAAATGATGACGTAAAGCATTCTGGGAAATTTTCTCTAGCCCTCCGTCGCGAAGTCAGCATCTGAAATCCCTCGCTGTGTAGGGCTAGATTCATACACACTCCCCCTAGATGCAAAGAGGAATTGGGACACCAATACCCTCACGGGAACACGCAAAATTTAGGGGTAGGGCTGAAAAGTAAGTCTAGGGGGGGGATTGGGACTGGCCCTAAAAGCAGCAAGACACAATTAAACAGTAAATAACAAATACAATGAAATAAAATTATAAGAAAAGAGGTAAAATAATAAAAAGCACAAGTTGTTAAAAAGTAAGGGCAGTAGAGTACAGCAGGTAAATATTTAATTTGAGAGTAGCTTCAGTAAACAGTAATGTTTTTATCCTGATTTAAAGGATCTACAGTTGGAGCAGACCTCAGGTCTACAGGGAGTTTGTTCCACCGGTGAGGAGCAGAATAACTGAACGCTGCCTCACCTTGCTTGGTTCTGGTTCTGGAACCACAACAAACCAGATCCAGATGAACGTCAGGGGTCTGGGAGCTTCATAGGAACTAACAGATCCAGATGAACCTCAGGGGTCTGGGAGCTTCATAGGAACTAACAGATCCAGCATGTATTTTGGTCCAAGACCATTCAGGTCTTTGTAGACCAGCAGTAAGATTTTAAACTCTATCCTTTGACTCACTGGAAGCCAGTGTAGTGATTTCATGACCGGTGTAATCTGGTCCAGTCTCCTGGTGTTTGTAAAGACTCTGCGTTCTGGATCAGCTGCAGCTGCCTGATAGATTTCTTGTTAAGGCCTGTAAAGATGCCATTGCAATAATCCAACCTACTGAAAATGAATGCATGAATAAGTTTTTCCATGTCTTGTTTAGACAGAAACCCCTTAATTCTAGCAATGTTTTTTAGGTGGTAATAGGCAGATTTAGTGATCAACTTTAGATGGCTGTTGAAGTTCAGGTCTGAGTCAATAATTACACCAAGATTTCTGGCTGATTTGTAGCTGTCAATGACATGGAGCCAAGGTGAGCGCTGATCTTTTCCCGGGTAGAGAACAGGGTTTGACCGGAGGAGAGTGAATCGTCTCACCTTCCTTCTCCAGGTACCAGCCGCTGAGCTTCAGCAGGAGCTTTTCTGTGCTGCTGTCTTTCGCCGTCTGATACGGGAAGAAAACAGTTGTGAAACAGAGTTTGAATAGTTTTTTTCCCAAAACGTTTTTTTTGGGTTGTTGTTTAAGAAAATCATTTACTGAAAAAGTTTAGAAGAAATCTGTTGTTGGCCCCAGGCTGCTCATATTCACACTCATGTCTTCACGTAATTTACATGAATCACAGAATGAAATAGATTTAAATAATTTGATAAAATTAAGAGACAGAATTTAACGTTGTTTTTTTTTTTTTTTTTTTTCATTAAAGCAGATGATGAAGGAAACATTAAAGCTTCTCACTGCAGGTTTCGGGTAACTTTATTTCCAGCCACACAGCTAAAACAAACACAAAGACTAGATGCGATACGACTTTAAAACTGACTGGATCAGTTCACCAATAAAACAATAAAAAATAAATTTAAAAAAATCAATAAGGTGCCCCAGTGCTAAACAGGATACTCCTACAGAAGTTAAAGGAAAACCGTAGAATAAAGCCAATAGAACCAAATAAAAGCATTTTCAAAGATTTTGGGGCACAGACTTTTATTATCACTGACACTTTTACACAATTATTTCAAGATCTTTTCACTCATTTAAGAATCTTCACGAGCAAAAATCGGACCTTTGAATCACAGATAATTTAATTATTATTTTTAATGTTTTGAAACCGGAGCTTACCCTGACTAAGTGTCCCAGAGCGAAGGCAAAAGCTTTCTGTACGACGGTGCTTCTGTCGTGGATACCGCTCAGCAGGGCGCTCATCAGTTTACCTGCAATCACCCCACCCCAAGAAGATAGTTAAGTTTGATTTCTCTAAACACTTAACGTGATTAGATGAGGACTGGTGCACAACCTGAGTAGGGGCTGAGGTCCTGGGGACACTGCACCGTCAGGGAAACTATCACGCTGGCACAGCCGCCCTGCAGAGAAGTCAGACGTCAGACTCAAGTACAGCAGCAAACAAATAAAAGCATCAATGAATAACAGTTTAGTTTATTATTATTTAGCAATATAAGACAAATGAACAAAAAATGAAAAAACAATGAAATAATATGCAAGGAAAGGAAGAAGCCTGGTGGCTTATATAGAATCCTTTCCATATATGAATAAAAAACAAAAGCTACACAAGGGAGAGTTATAAAAAAAAAAAAAAAAAACACAAAAGAAAATGTAACTCAGATCAAATAATGAACACTACAAAGATAGTCATTTAAATGTTTTTTGAATATTGGCAAGGATGGTGATGATTTCAGAGATTTATTGAGTGAATTCCACAAGTGGGGGAAAGATTGATGTTTACATGTTCTACAAAACGGTAAATTAAAATCATCTTTGTGCCTTGTGGCATAAGAATGAATATCGGAATCAACACAAAAGAAATTATGAAAAGAAGAAGGAAGATCTTGTATATAATTTTTAAATTTGAACATAAACAAACATGTTTGAAAAATTTTTATTTTATTGACGGATAATAATGAATATTTAATGAAAAGGGGAGCAGATGGCTCACAGCGAGACGTGATTCTCACCTTGGTGCCCAGGCCGACTCCGCTCTTCAGCAGCTCACAGAGTCGGGGAACCAGCTCCCCCAGGACGGAGACGTCCAGGTGCTGCAGACACTGAAGGCAGAGACCAGCATTTGTTACGAGATCTTACATTTTCCCTGCGATGTCTCCAAAAACACTGAGTTTTCCTTTCTGTTTTACCATGTTGACGGTTTCCATCATGGGGGAGGACTTGGCGGCGCTCAGCCTGGCAGCGTCCATGGCGTTCTGCGGACGAAGAACATGGCAGCTTATGACTAGGCCTTTGTTGAAAAAAAATCAATTTCCCGATTCTAAATTGATTCTCATATTAATTACTAAAAATCGATTCATATGTCTAAAGATCGATTTTTTCTTTTTTTTTTCTTTTATTTATTTATGTATTATTTTTTTTCATCATTACATTACAACTTTTGGTTATTTTTTTGTTTATCGCCAAAAAAGTAATGTTTTGTTGGACACGAGAATAACTGGTGCCATGTTTTTGCCTTTAAATATGTTTAAAGGTATGAAAACATTAAAGTGTTCAGTTATAATTGCATAAATTGTATTTCATTACTTTATATACTGTCTTGGGGTTACATTTGCAAAAAATGCTAAAAACCAAATTCTCAAAAATTAAAAACCAAAATAGACCGAAAATGGAACAAATAAAAACGCAATGTGGGAAAAATTAAAACCGAATTTCAACGATTTCATCCGTCTCTGTTTCCTCCCTGGATCTGTTTGGTAATTCTGCCCCACAATGTTTCTGAAAGCAGTTCTATCAGCATTCTGGGAGCTGATTGGTCCTTACAGCATCATTAGCTGCCAATACTTGCTGTTTAATCTCAATATAATACTAGTAGTAATATTTTGCATAACTACAGTCATATAATTCATGCAACAGCTCAAAAAACAGTTTTAATAACACTAACCCAAATCAATATCGGAATCGAATCGAATCAAATCTTGATAATCGATTCTGAATCTTAAGAATCGGAATCGAATCGATTCTTGACATTTGAATGGATCCCCAGCCTTACTTATGACGACATCGGCTCTGATGTGTGATGTACATGTACATGTATGTATGTGTTACCTTTTCCTGCTCTGTGGCTCGGAGACTGAGGTAGTTGAGGACCTGAGGCTCCAGCGTGCTCAGGGCTTCCAGCAGCGCCGGGATCAACCGGGACGCGTGAGGCTTTAGCCGCGCTCCAGCCGTCTTGCTGATCTTGACCAGCGTCTGGATGCTGGGAAGGTTTGAGAAACGGTCACAAAGTGCAACGTAACAACCTGCACAGAGCTGCCGCAGCAAAGACGCTCTGTTGTCATGTTCAAAGCTAACATGTAGTTGAATATCACTGTAATACTGTAAAAACCTATGCAGATAACACAAGTCCGAGTTTTTATATCCTCTCATATGAGCCAAACTAAAGCTCGTCAGCTCAGTGAACTGAGACTCGTCCTCCAGTTATCTGACAGTAATATTTCCACCTGGACTAGTTTGCATCGTCACTGAAGCCCGACATGTAAAACCAGCTGGTGACTACTGGTCACCTGCAGACTTTGCATCAACCTGATATTTATTTCCACTCCTGAGAACATGGACTGTAGTTAAAAACATTTATGCAACTCTCAGAAAGTCAAATTGTTTCCTTAATCCGATCGATATCTAAGTTTTACAAGTCATGTATACACCTTAGTCGGGCTGTAGTCGAACCAAACTGAAGCTCTTGAAATCGAGCTTTTAGTGCCAGATAAGACGTTGTAATCAGAGTTATTCCTGCATGTAAAGGACTGTCTCAGAAAATTAAAATATTGTGATAAAGTTCTTTATTTTCTGTAATGCAATTAAACAAACAAAAATGTCATACATTCTGGATTCAATACAAATCAACTGAAATATTGCAAGCCTTTTATTATTTTAATATTGCTGATGATGGTTACAGTTACCTTCCTACACTTTCCTAAGGTGGTTTTTCAGACGCGTCAACGGTCCAGTTTAGCGCCACAGTGCAACACAAACACCTTTGTTCACATGTGAACGTCTCTGGCATCACTGGACGTGACAGTCGAGCAGAAACAAAGCCGGGGCAGAGCTCCACAAACAAAAGCTTCCTTCATGGAGCCCAGTTCAGTTCAGAGGTCGGACCACGGCCTGGGAGACGTTACCTGAGCGAGCGAACCTCGGAGACGTTACTGACGATGCCCTTCTCCAGAAGGGTGGGCAGCATCACGGCCACGGTTCTCTGGGCAGCAGAGCCCGAAGACTCGCACATGCGGATGCAAACCTGCAGAGAACCGGACAGGAGCTTGAACGTGCACGTGGACGCAGATGGATAGAAACCAGTGACCGGACGAGCAGCCTCACCTTACTGAGCGTCTTCAGCGTCAAGTCTGCAGCTTTTCTCACAGATTCCTGAAAGGAAAAGCATAAACAGAAGAAACATTAAATCAATTTATAACCTGCATTCAAGCCGAGATGAAGCACCGATTTCCTGCTCGATGTGTACAAGAATCAATAAAGTTGATAAGTTCTACTGAATCATTTAAATTCCCGCTCCATGTCCCAAGAAAACGAAAGAAAGACTGATTTTCTGAATCTCTCACCTTGATATCATCAAGGACTCTGAACAGCGTCTCCCAGATTTCTGCCATGTGATCAATGAGGTCATCGGCTTGACGACCACGAATCAGATCATTCAGGGCCAGGCAGCTGCAAGAGAAGTTCATCCATCAATTCACAGACCTCCAACTTCTATCTGAACAAGTTTTAATGAATCAAACTGAATTTAAAATGGTTTTCAGTCCAAAACTATGTCAATTGCTGCTATGCAACACTAAAAAGGTCTGAAATAAACACTGGTTTAGCAGGAAAATCCGTCTTCAGGAAGCAGTAACAGATTAGCTGATGTTGGGGGGAGTCGGGCTACGAATGTCAACATTTACGACCGTACGCTTGTGTTGACGACTGCCGGTAAAAAAAGCCTTAGAAGTAAAAAATAAAAAGATCAAGAAAGCTGCTGCTGTGTGGAGGTAACTTCATTAAGTTTGCTCTCGTTTTTTATAATTTTGAGAAACTCTGATTCAAATTAATAACGGTGTGAATCTGTTTCCAATCCCCCGTCCAAACAGGTGAAAAAACGAGCTGAATATTCGATCCAAGTAAGTTATTAACAACCGTTGTTGGGCCTTAGTTAACACCTCCATGTAAGTGCTAGAGAAATACCACATGGTTGGAGTGTCTTTGAACGCTCCATCAACAAGTCCTTTTACATCCTCTGCTCGGGTCCGATCAGCTTTCATTTTCAAGAGTAAGAACTGTGGACAGTTGGGCTATGAAGGAAAGTAAACATAAGCACTGCAGGGGGAGGGACTAAACGAGACCGGCTGAGGACGGAAATCTGCATCTGTAGAGGTGTTCGTTCGCCAGACACTTTACCAAAAACGTGAACCTTGATTTAGCCCCGGGGTCGGCAACCCAAAATGTTGAAAGAGCCGTATTGGACCAAAAACACAAAAACCAAATATGTCTGGAGCCGCAAAAAATGTCTTGTATGTATAAGCCTTAGAATGAAGGCAAATGGCGAAAGCCGAAATGTCGAGAAAAAAGTCGAAATGTCAAGAAAAAAGTCGAAATGTTGAGAAAAAAAGTAGAAATGTTGAGAAAAAAAGTCAAAATTTCGAGGAAAAACATTTGAAATGTCGAGATTAATGTTGAAGTACAAATCTCGAGAAAAAAGCAGAAATCTCGAGAAAAAAGTCGAAATGTCGAGAAAAGTCGAAATGTTGAGAACAAAGTCGAAATGTCAAGGAAATAGTCAGAATTTTGTGAAAAAAGTCGAAATGTTTTATACTTAACTAAATTAGAAAGAACTCTTCCGGCTCTAATGACTAATATTAAGGATTATAGTACAGTATCTGGGTATAAAAAATGTGAATCGATTAGCTTAGGAGAACCCATTCCTATAGAGTTAAAAAATGGATTCCCATGGAAATGGGATAGAGAGAAAATTAAATATTTAGGAATAGAAATACCTAAGAATATAGAACAATTATATAAGTGTAACTATGATAAACTTGAAATAAGAATCAAACAGGATCTAAATAGATGGAGTTTAGTCCCTTTGTCGTTATTTGGAAAGATTGATACTATCAGGATGAATATACTCCCTAGATTTTTATTCCTATTTAAGTCATTACCCTTATATGTTAGTCCAGTTACGTTTAGATGTTGGGATCGAATGTTAATTAAATTTATATGGAACAGTAAAAAGCCGAGGGTTAAAATGAAAACACTTAAATTGGCCAAAAGATTTGGGGGGCTGGCTCTCCCAAATTTGCAGAAATATTTTTATGCAGCCCAAATACAGTCATTACAAACAATACTAAATGATGATATAAAAGCAAAATGGAGGTCTATAGAACTGTTTCAATGTAGAGAGATGGGGAAACTTCTTCCATTCTTAGCAAAAACAAACAAACAAAAAATAGATAATAAAGGGTTTCAAAATACACTTACTGCTTGGAATAAAGTAAGAAGAGATCTAAAGATTCAAAATGAACTGTTACTATTGAGAGAAATAAGTAAAGATCCGGACTTTACACCGAACAAGGAAGTGGGTATATTTAAAATTTGGAGCAAAAAAGGATTGAGTATATTCGGACAGTTAATAGATAAAAAGGCTATTGTGGAATTTACATTATTACAACAAGAACATGGTCTGCCATCCTCCCATTTCTTTGGTTATTTACAAGTTAGAAGTTATCTGGAAAACAATGATACACAGAAGAAAACAATTAGAGACTTTCATCCTTTGATTCAATTTTTAGTTAAGAACTATAAATGTGTGAATGTTAAACATCATATATCGGTATTATATAATATCTTAGAAAGTGATGACGAACCAGAAGAACTGAGACAAAAAATAAGTTGGCAAGAAGAACTCGATCTTATTATATCTGAACCCGATTGGGAAGATATAAGTTTATCCTCACATAAAACAACTGCATCTCTGTTCTGGCGAGAATATGCATGGAAGATTCAGATGAGATATTTTCTATCACCTGTCCAACAAGCTAAATTCCAGCAATCAGTAACATCAAAATGTTGGCGGGATTGTGGTGAAAACCATGCTAATTACAGTCACATCTTCTGGTCCTGTCCTATTCTGAAAATGTATTGGTCAAGTATTGGTAAAGAAATCTGTTGTATTTTGAAGTTGGACTTAAATATCGATTATGAGTTTGCTTTGTTAGGAAAAATGCCAAAAGAGATAGTTAAAACTGAGGATAAGTACCTTATAAGAATTTTAAGAATAACAGCTCTTAAACTCATAACAAAAAACTGGCTTCAGAAATCAAGTCCAGTTTTAGAGAAATGGCGAGACTTAATGGAACAAGTAAAAGAAATGGAGCAGTTAACATGTAAAATCAGAGGAAATCTTGGGATGAGACACATGCTGTGGGCTAAGTGGGAGAGCTATATAAAAAATGGGGGTGAAATGCTAAGATAGCATAAGACATGAAGAGATCTAAATGCACCTAAAAGCTTACTACTCTTAATACTGAGGCGGTCAATGGATTATTTGACGGATATGGAGGAGTATAATAATAATAATAATATGGAGGAGTCAACAACTGAACGGGGAGCACTTAATAATTTATTTTTTTTCTTCTCTTTAACTTAATTTAATTTATTTATTTATTTTTATTATTATCTTTTTATCTTTGGAGGTACTGTTATGTGCTTGTTTGTTTACTTTACGGAATTTTGGCTAATACATAAAAGAGTGAAGTGTAAGGGATGTATAGGGGAGGGAGGTAACAGGGGGGTTAGAAGGTATTTAAAGGCATGTTAGGCCTCTCTTTGCTTTGTTTGTTGTTTAGATATGTCCTTTTTAATATTTTTTTTTTTTTTTTTTTTCTTCGTGTATATGTTGAGGTTGGTGTCTGTCTTATGTCTATATATGTATATTAGTTGTTGTTTTTTTGTTGTTATACTGAACGTCACTATGGTGTGGCACATAGAAAAATAAAGTACTAAAGGGAAAAAGAAAAAAAGAGACAAAAAGATAAAAAAGAAAAAGAAAAAAAAAGGTCAAACATTTTTGAAAAAACTCCAGGGAGCCACTAGGGCGGTGCTAAAGAGCCACGAGTTGCCGACCCCTGATTTAGCCAATTCAGACACTATTAACGAGGCTGCAGTCGGCTGCTCGTCATGGCTCCGGCTCCATGTCTGATTGTGTCTCTACCGTACCTGGACTCACGCACTCTCCAGGCGGTATTGGTCAAGTTGGAAATGACATCCTGCAGAATCTCCTTCAGATATTTGTCCACCTGGATGGCAGAGCAACAGATTAAGATGACGACCGTTACGTGGGCTCGTTTCTAAGCAGAACCACCCTTGACGTACACGTGGCACCACTCACCAGGGTCTTGTCGGTGACCAGGGCGTCCCAGATGCTGGTCATGGCCTGGCGGATGCTCATGTTGGGGTCGAACTGGTAGCGGTACAGACGGGGCACTAGCTGAGCCAGGTACGGCGCCAGCTGCTCGCCGGCCTTGGCGGCGATCATGTGGAAACCAAAAGCTGCTCCCTAAAGAGGAGGAAAGTGTTCAGGAGGGGGGAGAAGATGAGACATGTCGGGATAAAAAAGGACAACAAGAGGAAGACGATACCTTGCGTGAGTTCCACATGGCGTGGTGATTGGCCAGGTTCATGAATTTGTAGACCAGATCTGGTTGGTTCAGGTCGCTGGCCAATGAGCAGAGCTCCTTGTAGGTGGACAGGCTGTGACTGCCGGAGTCATCGATAGGGAGATCATCAATAACTGAATACCGTCAAGGACTTAGTCCTTGACTAAAATACCACAGAAAAGTGTCTAGTCTGGAGACGTGACGTACCCATCTGGAGTTTTTCCCAACCCCTCTCCCTGGAACACCTCCGTATCTTCTGAGACGGCATGTCTCACCCTGTTTGCAGAAGTAAAGCAACAAGACGCTCAAATGTGAAGCCAGTTCTCCTCCGTGTCTCACCATCACGTAAAGTAAGTAAGTACCGTAAATAAAATGTATTTATAAAGCACATTTAAAAAACGGACATACAGTAATCCCTCGCTATAACGCGGTTCACCTTTCACGGTCTCGTATGGGCTCAAATTAAAGCCATAATTATTTTGTATCTGTAAATAAACATTTTGTGCGTGTGCAAAAAATATTTGTACTTGTAGAAATATTTTGTGCATGTGAAAAAATATTTGTACTTTTGTAATATTTTGTGCATATGTAAAACATTTTTGTAGCTGTGGAATTAATTTGTCTGTGTGCAACATTGGATATAGAAAACTACAAACTTTTTTTACAAAGTTTATTTACGGATACAAAATATTTATGGCTTTAATTTGAGCCCATAGTCTCGCTGCTTCACAGATTTGTATTGTGTTCTGCATTCTGATTGGCTAAACAGTCTCCCTGCTTTTTCAATTCCTGTGTGTCAATAACGTTACGGTTTAATATGTACTGTACATGCAAGTAAAACAGCTTGCCAAAATTTAAGTTTTAAATAAAGTTCTCCAAATTTTCCCATAATGTCGACAAAACGTTCTGCACCAATTCTCCAGTTCAAATCAAATTGTTCAGGTCGCGGTGGGGCGGGGGTGATCTCCGCAAATTGAAGCCTTGTATAATAACTGTAAAAAAAAAAAAAAAAAAAAAAATTCACGGATTTAACCTATCACGGGTTCTTATAGGAAGGTAACGTGAGGGATTACTCTATTACTGACCAATGTGCTGTACATGATAATAATAATAATAATAATAATAATAATAATAATAATAATAATAATAATAATAATAATAATAATAATAATAATAATAATAATAATAATAATAATAATAATAAATAAATAATAATAGAAAAAGAAGAAAGAAAGAACATTCAGTGACAACAAATAAATCACAAATTTGACCTAAAAACACAGATACAAGTAATGACAGGATTAGGGGACTGGTGAATAGAGGTGAGTTTTTAATCTAGACCTAAAGGTGGAGATAGTGTGGGGGGATAACTGGCTCCACAGCAAAGGCTTTATCACCTTTCAGTTTCGCCGTGACTGCGGCACATGTGATTTTCTTTGACTAGAGGACCTCAGGGGTATAGTGGAGGACTGGAACTGAAAAAGTTCAGTGATATAAGCAGCAAGCATTTAGAGCCTTGAAAACCATAAGTACAACTTTAAACTTAACTCTAAAATTAATGGGGAGCCAATGCAGGGAAGCCAAGACAGGTGATATGTTCACGCTTCCTTGCATTTTGGACCAACTGCAGGCGTGTTAATAAAGACTGAGGAAGGCCGAGGTGAAGGGAACTAAAGTAATACAAGCCAGATGTTATGAATGCGTGGATTACTTTTTCTAAGTCATTTTAGATTAAAGTGAATCCAGTAGAACCCCCAGGTTTCTGGCGTGGGAACTAAAATGCGGGGTGATGGTGATGACTTCTGTTTCACCACTATTTAACTGGAGATAGATGTTTGACATCCAGACTTGGTACAGGTGAACTCACCTTTTCCCGGTCATGAGTGTTTCTACGAGGGTTGACACCAGTTCCTGCTGGTCGCCCTCCCCTCCCATCTCGTAGACGAGCCCGAGGCCTTTAGATGCCGCGTCTTGACTCAACTCTGGATGAAATTAACAGAAGAGTGGAGGAAGAATTGACGAGGACACAAAAACAAGTTGGTGTTAGTTCCTTTTCTGATTATGTAAAGGTGTAAGTGATAAATACAGATCAGAGAGCCAGATCGGACTGCTCTGTTATCTCACCGTCAGACTCTGAGAGAACGGAGATGAACGCCACCTGAATCTCCTTCAAGTGGGACTGAAGGAGCAAAAGGAGGAAAAGAATGATTGTAAGAAGAGAAACTGATTTGACATTCACACAATGAAGGATTTCTCTTTCAGGACATTTGTTTTGTGGCTCGCATTGAGAACATCCTGGCTAGAAGGCAAAGATCCTTCTACGCTGTACTGGTTTCATTCAAAAACCCAACCCCAATCCCAACTCTTTCATGCTTAAAGCCATGTGCTAACTTCAATTTCTCAGCAACTTCTTTCTCTGTTTATATACCGTATTTTCGCGACCATATGGCGCACTGTGTGGAAAGGCGCACCCTCAGTTTTGTGTGTCATTTTTGGTTTTAAAACACACATACGGCGCACCGACCCAAAAGGCGCCGTCTAAGGAGACGGAGCTCCAGACACGCGCACTGCAAAACACACACGCGCTAAAAATACAGCAGAAGCAAAACTTAGTTTGATATTTTATTTCACTTTTCACATCAATCAAACCCTTCAAAGGTTCATATTCTGTTTCTGCATTAAAGAATTTTAAAAAACCACCGGGTTGCTGCACATAAACCTGTCTCAGCCACTGATCATCTCCTCATCCATCCAGCCCTTTTCATTTCACTCTGGCTGGAAAAGTCTCTTTAGGGAACGCTTTTCTTTTAAAAACCCGACCGCGGCGGTCCCGGGTCCCGCTCCCCGTCTGCTCCCTCGCGCTGGACCGGGTCCGCTCCCCCTCTGCTCCCCCGCGCTGGACCCGGGTCCCGCGCTGGTCCCGCGGCGTGCCCGGGTCCCCCGCGCTCGACCCGCTCACACACGCGCTGTCGGGGATCCGGTACCGGGTTGTAGCCTATCTGACAGGAGCTCCGTTAATTCAGCTGCGCCAGTCCGAATTTCCAGACCTGTCTCGGCTTCTTGATCATCATCCCTTCATCCAGCCCCCTCTTTTCATTCACCCTTATAATGACTCCGGCTGGAAATGTCTTATGCAAAGTTTTTCTTTTAAAAATCACCACAGTTTCTGTCCATCAGCTGCGCCAGGCCAGCGCCACATAAACCAGTAAGTGTGTGTCGCGTCGCGAACACACACGCGCATGTCGGGATCCGGTACCGGGTTTGTAACCGACAGATTTGGCTGCAAATTTCGGAGGGTGAAGCTGATCTGACATGAGACAGACCCCAGAAATCCCTTCTCGTAAAGCGGCCAGGAACCAGGTGATCGGACCGCTTGGGGAACCAGGAAGTCGGCTGCAGCAGCGACCATCACCGCGCTGCTGCAGCCGCTGCTTTAACCGGGGAAAGTCACCGGTTCCGACCGGCCAGGACCGCAGGAGCCCACATGGACTTGTAGCAGGGGCTCCCGGGGAAAGAGCACTGGATCTGCAGCGGGGAACCGGCGATCGGACCCCGCAAACCCACGGCAGGTGCTTCCTCGGTTCCCGACATGCAAAACACACGCGCTGCAGAACACACACACACAAGTGTGCTTATTTAAATAGAGCGGAGCAAAACTTAGTTTGATTGTATTTTATTTCACTTTACACATCAAGCAAATCCTTAAAAGTTTTCATCATCTGTTTCGCATTAAACAGCTCAGTGGAGTCTCATTCACGTCGCAACTCACGGGGGCTTCACCCGCCCCCTTCTCCCTTTACCGTTCTCATGGTGGCCGGCCTTACATTACCGTAATTCAGGTAATAGACACGGCGCACCGTTTCAAAAGGCGCCCGGCACATTTAAAAAAAAAAAAAAAAAAAAAAATGTGCGCCTTATGGTCGCGAAAATACGGTAGTTATTTAAAAATATATTTATTCCCTATATTTTTTCATCAAGTACATTTCATTCTTATTATATTACTTGTACTTTGCACCATCGGTCAGAGGACTGTAATTTCATTTGTACTGTATGTTTATACAGGACTGTCTCAGAAAATTAGAATATTGTGATAAAGTTCTTTATTTTCTGTAATGCAATTAAAAAAAACAAAAATGTCATACATTCTGGATTCATTACAAATCAACTGAAATATTGCAAGCCTTTTATTATTTTAATATTGCTGATTATGGCTTACAGCTTAAGATTAAGATTCCCAGAATATTCTAATTTTTTGAGATAGGATATTTGAGTTTTCTTAAGCTGTAAGCCATGATCAGCAATATTAAAATAATAAAAGGCTTGCAATATTTCAGTTGATTTGTAATGAATCCAGAATGTATGACATTTTTGTTTTTGTAATTGCATTACAGAAAATCACAATATTCTAATTTTCTGAGACAGTCCTGTATAGCATACCTGACAATAAAACTTGAAAGTCTTGAAAAGTCTTGTAATGTTCTGTGCTATAATTCACACGTGAGTAACTTTTCTACACGTACTTTAATTTCCTTGTGGTGGCTGAGTTTCTTGACGAGGGACAGCAGCCAGATGCAGGACGCCTGCCGGACGTGCGGGTTCTGGCTGGGAATGTACCTGGACAGGATGGAGTTGAGCACCCAGGGAACCAGGTCGTTGTTTTTAATGTCTGAAAGGGAATTGAAGAAAAAACAATCACAATTAGATTTTTTTGTTTAATTATATTGATTTTCTTGAACATGCCCAGCAATGCTGAGCCTCTGAATACAATGCAAAATATAGTTTAACAAATGCAATCACTTGCAAACTGCATTTAAAATATACCTCAGAGCTAAATCACTTTTCCAAGACTTTGTGAAATAAAAGTCTCAACATTCACAGAAACGGTTTGATTTTCAAAGCCAAGTAAAGCGACCGAAGGTACTGACTGAGAGGCGGGCTGTACTCGTCCTCGGTGCAGGTCCACGGGTCTCTTGCAGCTCCAGAACTGGTTCCTATTGCAGCGCTAGTGATGGCCTCTCCGACCGTGAACTGCAGCTCCACCTGCTTGGCCTGAGAGGGGAAAGAAACAGTACATAAGAGCCACACCCGCTGTATTTAACAAGCCACGGTACAATCTCGTAGCAGCAAAAGAGAGACGAATGCAATCAGAAACAACCACCTCGGTGCAGTTAGCGAGGCTGATTGCTGTCTTTTTTTTTTTGTTTTTGATGTTTCTCAAAGTCTACATGGAAAGCTTGCAGGTACCAGTGACTGAACTAGCTACTATCTGTCGAAAGTGAGAAAACAGCTTGGCGCAGAATCTATTTGTTTACGTCTTGCACTGCTAATTTAAACGTCGCTATGTTTCCGTGGTTCCCACCTCCACTGAGTCCATGAGTCCCTGCACAAGCTTCTTCTGATGAGGGAAGTCTGCATCTCCCACCGGAAGATAACCCAGGGTCATGATGGACCGTTCCTTCATCTGGAGCGCATGGAAAACAGGATTATGGATTAATAATAAGGAAAATCGAATAATTTAAATGAAAAGAGCAAGACCATAACCTCAGCTATGAGCTTGCAGTAGCTGACTGATTTGTCTTTGAACCACCATTTCTTTGCTTAAACTTCTAGCTACCTTTGTGCTCTCCTTGCCCGAGGGGATGCGAGCCAGCAGGTTCTCGACGACGGAGAGTTTAGTGAAGCCGTCTCCGTCTGCAGGGATCAGCAGGGCGCCATTACGCCCGATTTCTCCCAGAGCGACACAGGCCGCTACGGCCAACATCGCACTGCTGCTGTCCAGGAAGGAACCTGCGTGGAGACGGTTCGACCAGTCACACAGACGGCATATAATTTAATTAAATCATCTCCCACTGAAATAAAATACAAAACTCTTAATTTAATAACAAATAATTTAGCATCGATTTATTGCACTATAGCAACTAAAATACTTAAAATACTTGCATACCAATCGTCTTGGTGGCGATGGCAACCAGCTCATCATCATCCTGGGAGCTGATACTCATTTTTTCCTCTTTATTCTTTGTCGAGTCAGAACAGGTGACGGCTTTCTTTCTGCTCATGCTCCGTCCCACCATGTAGCCGAGAGCCAGGATGGCCCCGTGCTGGGTCTCCGGACTCTGTGATCCCACAAAACCAACAAGTATAAATTAACTGGAACCAAATGGATTACAAATGCATTGTAAATTGAATTGAAAACTGCAAACTGCAAAATAAGTTGTTAAAAAAATAAAAATAAACATGAGCAGTGTCAATTATGTTATTATATGTCACTAACCAAATTTTTCTGTCTGTCCTTGATACTAACCTGCTTTTTGGGGCGTCCATGTAGCTGCTGAATACTTTCAATTTCCCTCTGGATAAATAAAGTATCTATCTATCTATCTATCTATCTATCTATCTATCCATCCATCCATCTATGCACACCTGTAAACAGTCTTGTTTCCTATCGACAAAGATTCTTCTGCAGTTTATTTCCTGACCTGCATCACAAAGAAACGCTCCTATTTTCCTCTGAAAATCTCAAACGCACCCAAGGGGCTGCACCGTCCTCTCCTACGAGACGCGACTTGGCGTCACGGGACTCACTGGCAGAGCCAAGCTAAGTGGCCAACTTAGCGACTTTGATGCTATATTTAGTGATTTTTCAGACCTCAAGTAATAAATTCCACCAAGATAAATCAATCAATAAATAATAATAATAAAAATTGCAAAGAAATATATAATTTAGTTCCGTAATATCAAAAGTTATAAAGACATCACTATGACAGCAAAGTCAAGCAGAAGTTCAATTAGGGTGGATTATGAATATATTACTCTAATTAAAGTAATTATTAGAATAATTACTCAATGGCACTGGACTGGCCTATAGTCAGGATAAAGGATTAGGGTTGGAATTGTGACGTTACAATCATTATTTTCATGTGTGGGGAAAAAAGAAATCGCAATCTAAATTCTGATAAAAATTAAAATTGTATTCTCATTATTTTCAGAATCATACAGTCCTACTTTTAGTGCAAAGTGCCTTTAGATAATTTTTTTTTTTTTAGCTCATTGGTTGTAAGCATACAAATAAACATTCATATCAGATGTAAACGCAGCGTACGTGGTTGTCTCTGGTGATCTTGATCAGGTTCTGCACGGCCATCTGCAGCTCGTTGCCCGTCATGGTGGAAATCACAATTGCGTAAAGCTGAGCGGCGAGCTCCCTCATGTCCTCCTTGTTTGTGTTCATTAGACTCTGTAGGTGGAATAAAGAGAAACCATTACATTTAACTGGACTGGATGCAAAATTTCCAAATGAATGAATGAATGCAGGAATGACTCACTTTAATCCAGTCAATTTTATTAGCAAATCTGGGAGCCAGTTTTTCCGGACACACAGACACCATCTCCAGTAAACAGTACATGACCGGGATTCCTGTTGGCAAATTATAATGCTTACTAATTTCAAACTATATACTGTATTTTCTGGACTATAAGCTGCACCTGTATATAAGCCGCACCCGCTCTATTTTTAAAAAAACAATAAAAAAGGATATACAAGCCGCACCTGTATATAAGCCGCACCCACTTTTATTTAAAAAAAAAAAGATATGCAAGCCGCAGATATTTATGTTGTTAGATTAGATATTTACTACATGTACAGAAGGATTTTGAACTGTAAATGATGTACATGTTTGTACAGAGAAGAAGTAGCGTATTCTTCTTTGCATTTATTTTGTCTTAGTTTTTATTCTAATTCCGGTTAGCACTCCCCCTAGCGGTGGAAGAAAAATCCACAGAATAGCCGCACCTTTGTATAAGCCGCACGGTTCAAAACCTATGAAAAAAGTAGCGGCTTATAGTCCAGAAAATACGGTAAATATTATTGGTGCAAACATTGACCTTTGGTCCAAGCAGAACTGATTTAGTAGTATACTGTATGTAATGTACAGGTAGACTTAGCTCACATAAACAGCCACAGTATACTGCATATGCAGTACCGGTATATAAATAAAAAACAGAAATACCACAAATCCCTTGTGTTAAATAAACTTATATTATAGAAACAGATCTAGTAGAGCATCTGAACTCCTCGTACCTCCCACAGCAGAAAGCAGCTGCTGCAGCAGGTCGATGTAGATGTGAACAGGATTTGTCTCGGAGCCCTTTGACCCCGAGGGCGGAGGATCAGACAGCAGCGTGTGAACGTAGCGGCCGATGGCGGGAGCGTCATCCTGCATGTCTGACAGGCGTGTGGACATCGGCGTGGCTCCAGCACTGTGGACTAAACACCTCCTCAGGTACAGGATGATCTGGGAAAACGTCACGAGGACAACAGGTTATATAAACCTCTTCTCTGAGACACACGGGTTTGTCAAGATTAAAGGATCCATCAGCAATATTTATTTTCTTACCTCCCCAAAAGCAGATGGGTTGAAAGGAATAGTGGAGGTTCCAACAACGTATTTCGCTGGAGTCTTGATCCTCTGAGCAGCCTAAACATGACAAAATGACAAAACAGTTCAAATTAATCTGTACTTTCTGTAAAAGAAAAGTGTACATTGGATATATTGCACTTACTTTCTCCTGGACATAAGCCACCATGTCAGGGAAAGAAGGCATCGGCTTCGGTCCTTCCTTCTCCGAGCTCTTTGTAGTCAAAGCTCTCAGCACCTTCTGGGCCTCTCCAGATACTTCTTCCCTTCTACAAACACAGGTAAAGAAATATTAATGATAATACCCTGCAGACGCAGTTTACTTTCATCACCAGTCATGACTTTTGCTTAATATTTTCACAGCTCTTCTTTTTCTTTATGAACCAAAATGCACAAGATGACTCACGTGTCTCCGGCAGCCAGGAGCAGCAGGTATCGTGACGGCACGTGATCCGGAGCGAACACCGTGCTGGCAAACTTCATCGCCACCTGGCGAACTTGCACCTCCGGCTGTTGTAAAACAATAATCATGTTAGATTTCTCTCATGTCCAATAACTAAACTTGGTGTGTGTCTTCCAGTAAAACAAATATACATTGCATCCTGTGTTTATTCACCTTTGTAATGTAGGCGGCCACCAGCGCCTCCATCAGGTTCAGCAGCGCCCCCTGCAGGTTAGCATACGCTCCTACCATCATGGACAAAGCCTCCTGAATGGCAAGACGGACATCCGGCTCCTCCTGAAGTGTTAAAATAATAAAAATAATGATAAACAATGAGAAACTCTGGTTGCACATACCCTCATGTTCATTTTTTAACATATTGTGTGATTCTGTTCACCTACCTTGCACATGGACTCAAAGAACTGCTGCACAAGTGCAAGATCCTTAGTGAAGAGCTGGGGCATGCGGCTAAAACACAAAACATGACACACCATATGGGTTTTTTATTCTTAAAAAAAAAAATCTGACAAGTAACTGGGAGAAAAAATAAAAAATATCAATATTTAAATGTACCTTGACAGTTTCCCAACAGCAGAGTAGGCAACACACAGCAACTTAGGATCCTGCAGAAGTAAAAGTTTCTGTCAACACAAATCAAACTTGACTACATGCAACACATGTGTTTAGCAGTAATTCTGAGTTAAATACCTCCTTGTATTCATTGATGAGCTTGGTAAGGCCGTTCAGTAGCATTAGCCCTAAGGGCTTATTAGTGTCAGGACATCTGTGAAACAAGGTCAATTTTAAGCATTTTTCTTAAAAGGCAAACATAGTCATGGAAAAGAAAATGGTTCACTCGTCTTACACCATGCAGATGTGATGCACAAACTGTAGAGTGAGAGACAGCAGTTTGTTGTTGGTGTTGGCTCCAAACAGACCATCATACACAACCTGCAGAAGAAAGGAAACTAGTGAGACTTTATCTTCTATCAAACCTGAATCATGCACCCGAACACTAGGGATGGGCGGTATGGACTAGAAAAATTCATCACGATAATTTCTGGCATTTATCCCGATAACGATAAAAAAATACCAATTCAACTCCACCTTTTTAACTATAAATCTATCACCACATTCAGTCTTTGGAGCCCCCTAAACAAGTTTTCTTAGCTTATAAAATCAAAGTAGAAAAAAAATACAACTTGATAAATAAAGAAACTAAATAAAATAAATAAAAGTTCACTGAAAATAAAATCCTATCAGTGATGACGTCTTCTAATATAAATAAAATGTGCAAATTAACCTGTGGTTGGAACATGCCACAAATTAGATACTATTGCAATTTTTTTTCGTAATAGTCAAACGTTATATCAAAATGTAACAACCATTTCCTTGTTTTTGCAGACTCTGCATATAATAGATGATGTTTGCTCCTCGTCACTCTTTTTAAATCCAAACAAGTTCCAGAGCTGGAGCCTTGTTTAACAACGAGCTCCTCGCTCTCAGATCCGCCTTCCGCCATGTTTGTTACACAAAAACGTCATCAACGGGAATTTAGCGTTTTTACCGCGAGATGACAAATTCTTACCGTGGGGAATTTTTTTGACGGTATATCGTGAACGGTAAAATATCGCCCATTCCTACGGAACACACACAGATGTGGCGAAGCATCAAACCCCTCACCTGGATGTTAGCGGGGAAGCACTCTGCGGCCAGGCGTGAGCGGAGAAGGTGGGGCAGGATCTTCATTTTCACTCTCGTGCTGACTGGCTCGTGTTTCAGCTCTTGTTTGACACCCCCGCCCTGCGACACAAACACAACAGGACATCAGGCGTCATTTGAGCAAAGTTCCATCAAATTCTGCGTTAATAATGAGTCGGTGGATTTAAGGAAGGAAGTGATCAAAAACCTTCGTTTTCAGGGGAACGTCTCCCAGATACACCTTGAACATCTTGTTGATAATTAGAGGATTGTTCCAGTCAATTATGCTGAAATACAAAAAAAAACGCAATTTATTTTTTGCAATTCTTGCCAAACAAATTATAGTATAAATTACACAGCTATAAAAAACAGGTTAGTGATGACTCTCTAGCTGCAGATATAAATCACTTATACAAGGTCCTCCCAACCTCTGCTTGCTCTTCAGCTCCAGGTCGGCAGCCGTTGCCACGCCGTGCCGGGTGTCGCTGGAAGCCACGACCAGGTGAACCACCGTCTCCACCTCTGGGACCTGCTTCGCCTCGATGAACTTCACGATGCCCAGTTTGCACTGTTGAAATCCCAGAATGCAAACGACGAGGATTACACAGTCGTTAAAGACAAAACTTTAAGATTGCATTAACACTTTTCCTAGCACGGTCTGTTTTGGAAATCCCTCTTCAAAAAGAGAACGTCACATTTAAAATCCTTTCTGCAACATCTTACAATTTAACTTGCTGATTCTTTTCATCAGACAAAAATATTTAGGTTTTAGGTTTTTAAATACCTGACATGTTTCGGAGATTACTATTCTTGTCCGACGAAAAGAATCAGCAAGTTATATTTTTAAAGCCATGGACAAAATGAACTTTATCAAATCATCTTACAATTTAATCTACCAAGATTTCCCTTTTGTTGAGCTTTCTGAAGAGGAATGTTTCGACAGACTTTCCTACTTGGCCATTTTGGCTCACTTGTGCCACTGAAGCATTTATATATATATATATATATATATATATATATATATATATATATATATATATATATATATATATATATATATATATATATATATATGAATAAAAAATAAAATACTGCTTAGATCTATTACCAAGTCCTCCAATAAATAAAATATTTTCACATTAAACAAAATATAAAACGTGTTTAAAACCTGTGTCCTCAACGACTGAGTATAAAAACACCAGTGTCATTAGATCTGAATTACTGGCAAAAGCCTGTTTAGATGCCAAAGGTAGCTGCGTTGACACAGTGCTGGTTTCCTTCCACTCAACAGCGATATTCACATTCACGGGTGGCGTTTCAAATCCGTTATGAGGTTTGACGTTTTGCCAGAAACATGTCCGGTTGCTGGTGAACAACGTCGGCACACTTCTCTCGTCTGATCTACTCGTCTTTGTCCGCTGTTGCTTTTCACCGGGAAACCAAAGTGTTCCCAAAAAGGAGACCTTAAAGATGAGGGAGGGGCTTCAACCTCAGACTTCTTGTTTGCATCAACCATGACGGCTGCTAGCGGATAAAAAAACAACTCAGGTGTGAGTCCGGTGCCGACTACCAACTTCCAGTCTGCCAGTTAGAATAGCCGTGTGGGAACTCGGATTTGAAGTTTGCTCTACACACAACACAAGCCTGTTAAGCCTAACCACTGTTAAACATTGTGCCGTATTCGGATCGGTACACATCTGTACCGTACCGTATTCACTGCCATGTTCATGGGGAAAAGGTGCTAAAGTGCAGGTGAATGTCCAAGGTGATATCTCGGGAAGTCCTTGACAGATTTGGATGTTTGACACGTCTATGCAGTCCCTCCAGCATTATCCAAGCAGAACGGTGGTTTCCTGTGACGTTGACTCAGTATCCCTTCACATGAAGGTTATATTTGTAGTTTAGGAATGAATTTGGTTCGTCTCAGAGATGGAATATGATTTATGATGCCCAAACACCGAAGTTATTACTGGCTGAGTGAGTTTTTGTGGCAGAGGGGTGACCCCTTACTCCATTGCCATCTTTAGACTGTTAACAGGGTGGTATTTGTAGATTACAACACCTGGTCACTCGTTTCGTTCCAGTTATATGGGACACGCTGCAATCTGGTCATGTTTTACAGGTTAAATTGATCTGTGTTTTCAGTGGAAGGTGTTATTACTGGCTTAGAGCTGGCCTTTTTCCTTTTCCTTTTGTCTGCTGCATGTGTTTATGGCATTAAAGCTTTGTGTGATTACTGACTGCTTGAATGATCTCTGTTTCATTTGTTTCTGTTTCCAGAGGGACCTGTTAGCTAAAGCTTAAACAGCTTATAATTGGTCGGCCAATTCCAGGACTAAGCTGGGTGCATTTAAAAAAATAAATAAAAACTAGGAGAGGATCAGTTCTTATTATAAGAGGAACAATCATGCATGTTACTTGTCCAAACATACAGTGTAGCTACTAATCAACCTGCAGCTTGAGTTTACAGTACCTGCTCCAGCTGCTCAGAGTTCCACTGGGCTTCTCCGATCACCCTCTTTGCAGCGTAGACGCTCATCCCCGGGGGGGGCTGAGGGAGACCCTGCCCACTCGAGGCCACCGACCCATCAGAGCCTCCCTGAGAGGACGAGGGCGCTGGCCGGGAGGGAGATTCATTCAGCACAAACCTACAGCAATCAGAGAGAGAGAAGGAGAGCAGGTCAACCCGTGACTCCAACATGTTTTCTAACATCCACGCTGGGCGATATGGACCAAAAGTCATATCTCAATATTTTCTAGCTGAATGGCGATACTCGATATATATCGATATTTTTTTCTGTGACATAATTGGGGTTTCCCCCAAAGCATTATAGCATAGCATCTCTGTTAGCTTCATTTTTTCTGAGGCAAACCCTTAAAAAAACAGTCAGTTTTAATACAAAGCCTCGTGCCAAATGTCACACAGGTTCCTTTATTAACAGAGGTCTGCAATTCAATTCAATTCAATTTTATTTATATAGCGTCTAATACAACAGATGTTGTCTCTAGACGCTTTCCAGAGATCCAGAACATGAACATGAACATGAACATAAACATAAACATAAACAATATCACAATATCAAAATGTATAAAACAAATGAAATAAAAATAAACTGCCTGCATATATAGAATAAAAATGCTTCTTGAATAAAATAAAACAAATATCCCTTTCCTGCATAACAATTCAATTAAAATACACTGTGCAATTAATACAATGTAGACAGTAACAGGCAGACTTTTCCACTGAGGTTGACAATTGTGCAAATAACAAAACATTTGTACAAATCTCAAATAAAACATTCAAGTCTATTTGTCACAAAATAAGCTATATCAAAATCATTAAAAAAATGAAGAAAAAAAAAAAAAAATATATATATATATATATATATATATATATATATATATATATGTAAACGATATTGTCTCGTACCATATCGCGTTTGAAAATATATCGATATATATTAAAATCTCGATATATCGCCCAGCCCTAATCCACATAGTTACTGGTTTCACAGGAGGCGCAGCGCTGTGAACCTCTCAGGTCACATAATACAGCAGGAACTCACCCATAAGGCATGAGTAAAACATCCAACATGAACTCCAGCAGCAGGTGCACCGTCTTTGGCCGCTCGGTTAGGTTGAAGGTGGACACGTTCTTGGACGCGTCTGCTGGATACTTCATGTGGTACAGGGTTGGGATCAAAAGGTGCATCAGGCTAAGAGCGGAAATAAAGAAAATGACATATAAAAGGTCAACATTCTTCTCAGCCAGTGGTAATATACACACATGCATGTTGCTCGTGCAGGTGAATCCTCTCACCTGTCCTGCTGGGGCTGGGGCTTTCCCTCCATGGCGGTGAGGAGGGTCGGCGCCAACTCACACTGTTTTCCCACTTCTAAACGGGGGTAGCCCATTTTTATGTAGATGATGGTGAAATTCTGTGGGTAAATTAAACCATCACAACTCTGGCCGCGTGTTACTAAAACATCTTTATACGGGTTCTGTATCAGACATATATAATCTTATATGATTTAAAAACTAAGGAACCAAAACAATGATCCAGCTAGATCAGGAGTCGGCAACCCAAAATGTTGAAAGAGCCATATTGGACCAAAAACACAAAAAACTAATATGTCTGGAGCCGCAAAAAACGAAAAGTCTTGTATAGAATGAAGGCAACACCTGCTGCATGTATCTATATTAGTTATAACTGGGGGAAGATTTTTTTTTGTCATTATGCACTTCGAGAAAAAAGTTGAAATGTCGAGAAAAAAGTCGAAATGACGAGAAAAAAGTCAAAATGTCAAGAAAAAAGTTGCAATGTCGAGAAAAAAGTCGCAATGTCGAGAAAAAAGTCAACATTTTGGGAAAAAAGTCAAAATATCGAAATCAAAAAGGAAAGGAAAAAGGAAGAAAAACAGATAAATAAAAGGAAAAAAAGAAAAAAAGAAAAAGGAAAAAAGAAGAAAAAAAAGGAAAAAAGAGAAAAAAAAGGGAAAAAAGAAGAAAAGAAAAAGGAAAAAAGAAAAAAAAAGAAGAAAAAAAGGGAAAAAAAAGGTCAAACATTTTTGAAAAAGCTCCAGGAGCCACTAGGGCGGCGCTAAAGAGCCGCATGCGGCTCCAGGGCCGCGGGTTGCCGACCCCTGAGCTAGACAGTTATATAGTTGCATAAAAACCTAATATTGACTGCTTTAATGTGACTTTAAGTTATATTAAAGTCAACATGCTGCCTGAGAAGGCTTATATGTGAATATGAACTCTTACTGTAACAAAGGAGGCAGCAGCCGGGTCTTGGTACTGCACCAGCAACGTTTCTACCGGCAGCTGAATCTTTGGTCGGCTTTTTATCCTCTTGTTCAGGTGGACCAACAACTCCATCACCTAGCAGACGAGTAGCAGAAGGAAACATAAATAAATAAATAAATAAATAAATAAATAAATAAATAAATAAATAAATAAATAAATAAAGACTCTCTGGCAGAATAGACCAATCAAGGGTCCTTGAAAGAATCTCAGAGGCAAGGCAAGTTTATTTGTATAGCACAATTCAAGACAAGGTCATTCAAAGTGCTTTACATCAACATTAAAAGCAGCAAGACACAATTAAACAGTAAATAACAAATAAAATGAAATAAAATGATAAGAAAAGGAGGTAAAATAATTAAACGACAAGTTGTTAAAAAGTAAGGGCAGTAGAGTACAGCAGGTAAGTATTTAATTTAAGAGTATGCTTCAGTAAACAGTAATGTTTGCTCAGTAAACAGTAATGTTTACTGAAGCGTACTCCAAATCAAATGGATACTAGTATACATCAATACAATACATGACATTGGATTTAAGGTGGTATCTGAGGGGAGGTGTTTCCTTTTATTTTGTTTTTGAAGATGTTTCATTTTCTATTGCAAAAGACTTTGTCAGTACAAACTGACAAAGCCAACTCATGTCTCCTGAGGAGCATGACACCCGAGTTGTGATGCGTTTAATTCATCTGCAGAATTTCCCCATAGATAAAACATCTTCAAAACCAAAACAAAACTGAGTTTGGTTGCCTCGTTTCAAGCCTTTGAGCGTTTCCATGACCCGGTGCGTTTGAGAGTCTGCCAGGCATATTTGAGGGGCAGGTCATTGGAGCATGACACAGCAGCTTCCATCTATAAACCCTGTTAAGAAGAAAAAGAGATAAGCAACACCCGGCCTTCTTACTTTCTTCCTCACACCCTCCTGCACACTGGAGAGCTTGAGTAGTACTGGGGGCAGGAACTTGGAGATGATATCCTGTAGCTGCTCATCTGTCTCCGCGTGGCCCAGCCGGAGGAACACACGTTCCAGTTGATCTGTGCAAAATACAATCACAATGTGTCACAACCCCCCCAAAAAAAGGAACTTCCTGCGTCAGCTCAGGACTCTACTCTGCCATCATCCAGTCTGTTCTCTGCACCTCCATCACAGTCTGGTTTGGATCAGCCACCAAACTAGACAGACACAGACTGCAAGGGACAATTAGGTCTGCAGAGAGGATAATCGGGACTAACCTCCCATCTATCCAGGACCTGTACCGGTCCAGGACCAGGAAACGGGGAGGTAGCATCTCTGCAGACCCCTCACACCAGGACACAGTCTGTTTGAACTCCTCCCCTCTGGACGGCGCTACAGAGCTCTGTACGCCAAAACCTCCAGACTCAGAGAGTTTCTTCCCCCAAGCTGTTGCTCTGATGAATCTCATCACTCATAGAAGGGATGGGCGGTATGGACAAAAAAACTTCACGATAATTTCTGGCATTTATCCCGATAACGATAAGAAAAATACCAATACAAAGACGTCATCAACGGGAATTTATCCTTCTTTATTTCTTTCTTTCTTTCTTTCATTCAGGCTCTTTCTTTCTTTCTTTCAGGCTCATTTCTTCCTTTCTGGCTAATTAATTAATTAATTAATTAATTAAACTTCTTTACTTCCTTCCTTCCTTCCTTCCTTCCTTCCTTCCTTCCTTCCTTCCTTCCTTCCTTCCTTCCTTCCTTCCTTCCTTCCTTCCTTCCTTCCTTCCTTCCTTCCTTCCTTCCTTCCTTCCTCCTGCTCTCTCCTTCCTCTTTTCTCCCTCCCTTCCTTCCTTCCTTCCTTCCTTCCTTCCTTCCTTCCTTCCTTCCTTCCTTCCTTCCTTCCTTCCTTCCTTCCTTCCTTCCTTCCTTCCTTCCTTCCATCGATATGGCAATATATCGCGATACTTTTCCAGCTGATTCAATATCGATATTCAAAATTTGAATACAGATTTTTTTTTTTAAATATATTTTTTACCCCCCATTATATCACCCAGTGCTCCTACCTAAGTGACAGTCCTGGGCATTGTCACTCTCTACCAACCCTGGGAGGGCCCTGCACTGAGCTCCGGTTTTATTTCACTTTATAATTTATTTTTTATATAACACAATTGCCTGTCCTCAAAAAATGAAAAATAATGGACAGAGGTTTATTTATTTATGGATTTATATCTATACTGACTGATCACTGTGCCTGTCCTTGGTTTTAGTACCCATCTTTCTTGTGTTTATTATCATTTGCCACATAATTAAAGCAACCTCCTACTAAATTTAATGTTAATTTCATAGGATGTAAATAATATGAAAAAACATATACAAATATGTTGTAACTTTAGCTTGTATAGTTATAATAAAACATTGTTTTGACTCAGTTTGTCCCATGAATTGTCACTATAATCTGATGAACGTGCAACTCGGATTTTAAGATCCATCACTATCATCTGATGTACATATATACAACTTGGATTTTAAGATGTGTAATGCATTTTTAAATTTTTCGGTGAACTATGTAGAATATAATAATTGGGATATCGCATAATCGGGATATCGCAATGTGTATCGTATCGTGGCTCAAGTATCGTGATGCGTATCGTATCGTGAGGTCCTTCCCAATACCCACACCTAATCGTGAACGGTAAAATATTGCCCATTCCTATCTCAGAGTAATCAATCACCGTGCAATAATAATAATAATAATAAACCTCAATCACATGCTGTAATAATGCACCTTTCAATAACCATGACTACCTCATACTGTTGCACCTTTCACTTTAAAAAAAATTGTATATATGTAAATAAGAGCAGTCATTTGTCTATTTACATTACAGTGAGCAAAAATAACTGTCAAATTCCCTGTCTTGTCCAATAAACCTGATTCTGATTCTGAAAAAGTCAACATATCTCCCTTTATAAATAAATATGACAACGCCTCATTGGGAGTGTGCAGCCACATGCAAAGCCAGTCTGCAAGGAGGTGAGACTTGCGCCATCTTTCAGTGGATCTGTGCAAAATACAATCCCAATGTGTCACAACCCAAAAAAAGAATAAAAACATGAAAGCTATAAACACAAAGTCAACATAACTCCATTTAGATATATATGAGTCACAACTGCCTCATTGGGAGTGTGCAGCAGCCACATGCAAAACCAGCAAGGGAGAATATATTTCACGTTTTCAGACCAAATGGCAACTTTAACCAGCCTGGTAGGCATGATGGCTGGGTTTGGGAGATGGGGTTGGTCCTGTCAGCTGCAGCTCTGGTGTGATGACCCAGCCCTGCCTTGCACCCATGAGCAACACACACAGCAGCTAAAGGCTGATTTATGGTTCCGCGTTAAATCGACGCAGTGCCTACGGCGTAAGGTCCGCGGCGACCGCGTACCCTGTGCCGTAGGCTCTGCGTCGATTTAACGCAGAACCATAAATCAGGCTTAACCACTGACAAGACTTACATGCCATTCCAGCTTCTACCGCCCGCTTTTCACTGACTATTGACAGCCCATGTGGCGTATCCGAAACGTGCCCTAATATATCCAGGCTGAAAATGTGCAAGTGGAAAGTTTGACGCGTTAGAATGTATTAATAGCTGCGTGATAGTTTCGTTTTGACCATGACTGGGCAGACGGCCTCCTGGCGCTAGCACTGCGGCTAGCGCTGTAGCTGAGGGTCTGCCCGGCTTTCTGCATCAAGTTTTTACCTCAAATCTGCCTTATCGATACTTCAGAGGCAGATTAATAGGTAGGCACGGGGGAATAGCGCACATAAAGCCCCTAATACCACTAATGGCGCGTCATTTTAGGAGATAATAAGGGTTAATAACGCAGAAAGAAACTTACTGAGTTCATCCTGGGCAGCCATGCTTGCAGAGAGCCGTCAGCGACCCCTGGCGGTCAGAGAGTGTAACTGCAGCCTGCGGGCTGACGGCTCGCTGATGTCATACACGCGTTTTGCACTCACACTGCCTGATTTAAAAACATTTATTTAACTGTAAAAATAAGGAACTAGTACAGTGGGAAAAAATATATAATCTGTTCGTGGCATAATGCCTTTTTTTTTGTTTTTGTCCCAGCTTCAAAAGGAACAACTGAGTAGTTCAATGATTGTTTTAAAATGCGGTCACTGCTGTTTTTTCTTTTATACTTTTATTTCATTATTTATATTTTTGTAACATTTCATTAGAATTATTTATATATATATATATATATATATATATATATATATATATATATATATATATATACATATATATATATATATATATATATATATATATATATACATATATATATAAAATTTAAGAAACATATATGTGAAAATATCCATTCTGGTTTTTGTTGGGGAGAAAGAAATATCAGGTATTTTTATTTTATTTATTTAGTTTTTTAATTTGGTTTATTCATTTTGTTTTTCTGGTGTACATTGTGTAACTCCCAATTAAGTGAGTGTAATATTGTATATTGATGATATTCTGTTTCTGGTGTCTCATAATTAATCCTGTAAGGGATGGGTCAAAGAATAAAAACTCATTAATTCATACAGTATATATATATATATATATATATATATATATATATACATACTCGGTTTTTGTACCATTTCATTAGAATTATTTATACATATAAGGAAATATGACCCTCGGCCCAGCCTTTAGTTTGGAGAACCAAGAATCAATGCAGATGTTAAATACAACACAGGTGGATGCCTTGTTATTAATCACAGCATAGGAGCACGGCAGGAGACTGTACTATACACATCAGACTTCCAGTACAAGTTAGAGTACTGCCCTCTACAGAAATACTCAGATGACTCTGCAGTTAAAGGGTGCATCAGTGGTGGCCTTATCTTATCTTATGGAGATGATGGTGAGGAGCAGGAATATGTCAAACTGAATCAAATCGAATATATATATCATATACATGCAGAACAGGCGCTGTGCGTAGTGCCTCATTTTCCAACGGCGGCCACATTTAAAGAGATCTTATCTGACTGTGCAATGATGGACGGGACTCGACATCTGACCATTTTTGTGGTTCGGTTTGACTCAGATTTGTTTATGGATTTCAGTTTTAAGTTTTCTATTCAATATTTATTTATTGTATCAGGTTGAAGTGGGTCGGTTAAAAGAGTTGGTATCCACAGCTAACTTTGACCGACAATAGGGCGGCTGTCTTCCCGTCAGCTTCCACAGCAACATTGTGGCATGCCCTATGAGGAAAAATTGTATTTCTTTATTTTTAATTGTTTTTTTGGAGTATTTTATAGTCTATGGAGAAGAGGCCCTCGTACCAGAAAAGCTCGTAACCAATGCTTCACGTGCTGTATTTAACATCAGCATCGATTCTGAATTTATCAATATGCCTCTGTCCTTCACAGGATAAGTAAAATGGATCACTGCAAAAACTCAAAATCTTAACAAGAATATTTGTCGTATTTCTAGTTAAAATGTCTCATTTTAGCAAAAAAAATCTCATTACACTTAAAACAAGACTCATCACTGGAAAAAACAACAATTTTCACCTGTTTCAAGTAGATTTTCCCTTGAAATAAGTAGAAAAATCTGCTAGTGGAACAAGATTTTTTAAGTTTTAATTGTAATTTTAATTAAGTTTTAATGTATTTTTGTGTATTTATATAACTTCGTTTTTCTTCATCTTAGCTCCCTCCCCTTACCCCCCTAGGCTGCACTTGTAAATAAGAAATTTGTTCTTAAATTGCTTGCCTGGTTAAATAAAGGTTAAAAAAAAAAAAGAAAAAAAAAGAAGATAAATCTTGTCCCACTTGCAGATTTTCCTACTTATTTCAAGTGAAGATCTACTTGAAACAGGTGAACATTTTCAAATAAGTTATTTTTCTGGTGATGACTCTAAATGTTGAAATAGCAGTAAAACCACATTCATTGATGAAATGACATAAGGGATGGAAAGGGGGGATGGCAGTTTTACAGGGGGGATGATTTTGACCGTTTTTATTTCGGGGGGGATGCCATCCCCCCCTCATCCCCCCTCAACTCCAGTACTGCATATATATATATATATATATATATATATATATATATATATATATATATATATATATATATATATATATATATATATATATATACCGGTATATATATATATATATATATATATGTATATGTATATCGATGGATTTGAACACCGTCATGGATCGTCAACCAGGCCAACTGAGGTCAGTCAGTTCGCATTTAAAAATAAGGCAAGCAAAACAATACGATTTTGCATATATTTGTGGTTTAATATAATATAACTGATCTGATACATATAAAAGGTACATAAAAATTCTCCCCTTCCCAGAGTCTTCATCTCTGACTTTTCTCAGCTTAATTGAGCAAGGTAGCTCTCTGCAAAGCTCTCCGTCCAGACAGCGTCCCTGTGCTTGTGAAGACGTGGGAAAGCTGGTGGTTGGTAGGACTCAGCGGTAGGTGCAGTGGTGCTCCTGGTGCTGCTGCAGGTCCAGCTTGTGCTGGAAGCTGTAGCGGCAGCGGGGGCAGCGGTACGGCCTGTCGTCGCGGTGTTTTCTGCTGTGGGTGATGAGGTTGGAGCTCTGGCTGAAGGCCTTCCCGCATATCTGGCACACGTGAGGCTTCTCTCCTGCAACGCAGACAGACAATAACGTTAATGTTTTTCAGTTTCTTAACCCTTGTACTGTCTTCGGGTCAAAATGACCTAATTCTCCTTCCTTCTTTCCTCCTGCTCTCTCCTTCCTTCCTTCCTTCCTTCCTTCCTTCCTTCCTTCCTTCCTTCCTTCCTTCCTTCCTTCCTTCCTTCCTTCCTTCCTTCCTTCCTTCCTTCCTTCCTTCCTTCCTTCCTTCCTTCCTTCCTTCCTTCCTTCCTTCCTTCCTTCCTTCCTTCCTTCCTTCCTTCCTTCCTTCTTTCCTCCTGCTCTCTCCTTCCTTCTCCCTTCCTTTTCCCCCTTCCTTCCTTCTTTCCTCCTGCTCTCTCCTTCCTTCTTCCCTTCCTTCCTTCCTTCCTTCCTTCCTTCCTTCCTTCCTTCCTTCATTCTTCCCTTCCTTCCTTCTTTCATCCTGCTCTCTCCTTCCTTCTTCCCTCCCTCTTTTCTTCCTTCCTTCCTTCCTCCCTTCCTTATTTTCTCCCTTCCTTACATCCTTCTTTCCTTCCTTCCTTCCTTCCTTCCTTCCTTCCTTCCTTCCTTCCTTCCTTCCTTCCTTCCTTCCTTCCTTCCTTCCTTCCTTCCTTCCTTCCTTCCTTCCTTCCTTCCTTCTTCCTGCTCTCTCCTTCCTTCTTCCCTTCCTCTTTCCTTCCTTCCTTCCTTCCTTCTTTCCTCCTGCTCTCTCCTTCCTTCTTCCCTTCCTCTTTCCTTCCTTCCTTCCTTCCTTCCTTCCTTCCTTCCTTCCTTCCTTCCTTCCTTCCTTCCTTCCTTCATTCTTCCCTTCCTTCCTTCCTTCCTTCCTTCCTTCATTCTTCCCTTCCTTCCTTCTTTCATCCTGCTCTCTCCTTCCTTCTTCCCTCCCTCTTTTCTTCCTTCCTTCCTTTTCTCCCATCCTCCCTTCCTTATTTTCTCCCTTCCTTACATCCTTCTTTCCTTCCTTCCTTTCTTTCTTCCTTCCTTCCTTCCTTCCTTCCTTCCTTCCTTCCTTCCTTCCTTCCTTCCTTCCTTCCTTCCTTCCTTCCTTCCTTCCTTCCTTCCTTCCTTCCTTCCTTCCTTCCTTCCTTCCTTCCTTCCTTCCTTCTTTTTTCCCTTCCTTCCTTCTTTCCTCCTGCTCTCTCCTTCCTTCCTTCCTTCCTTCCTTCCTTCCTTCCTTCCTTCCTTCCTTCCTTCCTTCCTTTTCTCCCATCCTCCCTTCCTTCTTTTCTCCCTTCCTTCCTTCTTTCCTCCTGCTCTCTCCTTCCTTCCTTCCTTCCTTCCTTCCTTCCTTCCTTCCTTCCTTCCTTCCTTCCTTCCTTCCTTCCTTCCTTCCTTCCTTCCTTCCTTCCTTCCTTCCTTCCTTCTTTTTTCCCTTCCTTCCTTCTTTCCTCCTGCTCTCTCCTTCCTTCCTTCCTTCCTTCCTTCCTTCCTTCCTTCCTTCCTTCCTTCCTTCCTTCCTTCCTTCCTTCCTTCCTTCCTTCCTTCCTTCCTTATTTTCTCCCTTCCTTCCTTCTTTCTTTCCTTCTTTTCATTCTTCCTTCCTTCCTTCTTTCCTCCCTTCTTCTCTTCCTCCTTTCTTGACCCAAAGACAGCACATCGGTTGAAAAGTTGAGAAACCTCCGTGTCAGTTGGTCAGCAGACTCAAACCCACCGGTGTGTATGAAGGTGTGTTTCTTCATGTCAGACTTCTGGTGGAACCTTTTCCCGCAGTACTGGCAGGGATAGGGTCGCGTGTCTGAATGTATGAGCAGGTGGGTGGAGAGGGTGGAGGAGCGCTTGAACACCTTCCCACACACCGTGCAGTCAAACGTCCTCTCCTGAAACAACAGGGAATCCCAGATTCAGGAGAGGGGAAACTCATTTTTAAGACAGAAGATGTGACATAATACAAAGCACAGATCCAGAAAAGCTGAAGAGGTTTTGAAAAATGCAACAAATTTAAACCTTGATTTAAAAGACACAGGATAAAAATAAATAATCAAAAAAAGGAAAGGCAAGACAGATCCCTAGGTTAATGAAAAATATGTATGAATATGTAACAAGTATAAGTTTCTCAGACTTATTAGTAAAAATGATGGATGCCAGGACTAGGTTTAGGGGGAAAATGTACCACTACTGCCACAATCATTCTGAAAAATATCAAATAGATTGTTGCACTTTTAACAGGCACTGTCATGTCTGTTATACTGTTTTTTAACGTATTTATTCTTTTTATATTGTAACGTGTCCTTATGGGAATGTGTGAATGTGGTTGTGAGCCCTGTCCAAGAGGAATTTCTGTCACCATTGGGACAGACAATAAAGTATTCTATTCTATTCTATTCTATTCTATTCTATTCTACTACTGAAACCCGAGGCTCAGAGAACAACATACCTGAGAATAATATATAAATATATATATATATATATATATATATATATATATATATATATATATATATATATATATATATATATATATATATATATATATACTGACTGGAGCCATATGGGAGTCTGTGTGATTGACATTTAGTAAAAATGCCCTCTGGCTGTGATTGGAAGAACTGTGACGGGCGCGGTAGGAACTTAAGCTTCATTGCGAGCTGCAGGTGCAGATTTGTTTCTCAAATTACGTAGTTTATGGGAAAAAGAAGACAAGGTAAATACACACACACAGGACATGACGAGACACAGGGGAAAGCAATCAGGGCAGGTGGGAACAAGGGAAGTCAAGACAAAGCTAAAACACAAGGACATGGGTTTTGTACAGAAGAGTATTAGGGCCACGCAGGATAAAAATAAAAATAATAATTTAGAGGAGGAAGATTTTTTTTCATTATGCACTTCGAGTAAGAAGTCGAAATGTCGAGAAAAAAGTCGAAATGTCGAGATTAATGTTGAAGTACAATTTCGAGAATAAAGTCGAAATGTATTTCAACTTTATTCTCGAAATGTCGACTTTATTCATGAAATTTCAACTTTATTCTTGAAATTGTATTTCAACATTAATCTCGACATTTCGACTTTTTCCTCGAGGTGCACAATAAAAAAAAAATCTTCCCCTCTCAAATATTTTTCCTCCTGCATGGCCCTAATACTCTTCTGTAGTTTTGACTGAACAATGCCTCAAGTAAAAGGATTTTGTGAACAGCCGTTGATTCAGTTGGCCATAAAGGTTTCAATCACTGAAATGCATCAGGTCGTTCCTGAGATATGACTATGACTTTGACTATTTCAGAAAGAAGGAAGAAAGAAGAAGAAAGACGTCGTTCTGCATCTTCACACGGTTTCCTCGACATTTCATATCTTTATTCGACTGAGCTATCTGACTGCCTCATGAAAAGGGGAGTGGGAATGATAATAACGACCGTTGAACAGCTAAAATGTGTAAATCTGCCACAATGGGTGCAGATGCGAAATCACACAAAGCACGATACAGTGTTTATTACGCAACACACCAAACAAACAGTATCCCCACCTACGCATCTGCCCAGTGAACACTTCCTATCTCTGAAGTCAGCTTTACAGTTGATGCTTCTCCATAAATAAATCATATTCCAGTGAAAATCTCCACATAATTTATGCAATCCCAGATGTTTGACTCAACTGTTGATCAAATCTATCAACCAGCTGTGACACTGCTTACCCCTAAAGGCTAAGACTTCACAGATTGCAACATAACTGAAACATCTGTGCACGTTTCCACTTGTCCCTGGTGCCTTCAGACATGAAATATGGACCACGCCCCCTGGTGTTCACTGCAAAAGGTTGCAGTTCTTCCATGGAAAACTCAGATTTTCTGAAAATAGGGCTTATATGTCATGCTGACCTTGGCCCTGCATGCCAGCTGCTCATTAAGAATCCGACTTGAGGACTTGAGGTGTGCCGCTGACTGACGCGCTCTGCTTCCATGGCTCTTACACATGTGAGTCTTCAGGCTTGACAGACACGAAAATAACTGTGAAGACATAAAGAATGCAGCTTTAGGTGGGAAAATGAGGCGTGACGCATCCTCTTGAAAAGGTGGGAGACAGTTAGGTAAAGTTAGGGACTTGTCTTGGCAGTGTTTGTTCTAGAAATGTTGCACAAGATATTCAGAGTGATAGAAGTATGATGTCAATTCTGCAATAACGGTAACGAACTAGCAGGATACGTTACGACTAACTGCATTGTTGAATGCTGAGGTTTTGACAGCTGTTGCTTTTCTTAACCAAAACAGGGGCCTCATTTATAAAGCTCGCTTGCGCACAAAACAGGGCTTGAAAGATGCGCACGCCACCTTCTACGCAAAAGTTGGGATTTAAAAAGAAAAAACTAACTGAAAAATGTGTGTATCTTTAAGCCAACCCTGACCCTCGCCCACGAACATTTTGAAGATATGGGGAACTGGCGACGCAGGCGGTGAGGTGGTGGAATGAAGCCACATTCATGTCATACTTTTAATGTCATCACATATCAGACTTATAGATCCATGTACACCCAAGCCGGTGTTCTGCCGAGGTGTCCTACCTCGGCAGAACATACGACAGTACAATCCCCATTTCTTTTATCTCAGTTTCTTTTTTTTCAAAGGCTTTTCATGCAAATAGACGATTTAACAGCAGGAAGTCAGAAAGTGCTTCACATAGATCTATGTGTACAACGCTTTGGCGGAAGAAAAAAAAAAAGTCAAATCACGCTTCCACATAGATACATGTTGATGTCTATGTGGAAGTGTGATCTGACTGAAAAAGAGATTGCCTGCCAGAATCTGATTTCTCCCCTGAAAATGGGTCTTTTTACCTGCCAAAAATTGATTGAAGGCCAAATACAGTTAACGAAAGGTTGTTTCTACCTAAATATGATTTGATCTTGAGCTTCATAATCTGAAAATCTGACGTTTCAGAGCTATCGCTCAACGGGCTGCTGTGCGCGCTCCCGTGGCCAGAAATCAGATTCTGGCATTTTTGTTAGTGATGCCATTCTGTGACCACCAAATAATGTGGTTTTCTTGTCCTCCACCTCATCCACAACATCTCGATCTCAGTCTCCGTGAAATTTAGTGGCACGGTGGCTCAACTCGTCTCATTCATCCTGACGCGCAGCAGAAACAGGCTGCAGGTGGCTCTGCGCATGCTCAGCAGGCTCATTCATATGCAAATACTACTTTGCATTGCCCATTTATGGTATAATGTGGGCGTGTAGAGGGCGGGATATGAGGCGAATTCACGTGCGCAAACTTCCAGCTGGAATGTGATTTATAAAGCGAACATTGCGTGCACACGGTTCTATAAATCCGGATTTTTTTTTGCGCCCGCCATTTTCGGCTTTTGGGTTTACGTGCACTTTTAGTATGGATCCTACACACTCTTTTATAAATGAGGCCCCAGCTCTTCTTCAGACGTCTCTGATGGTTTCACTTTCTGTACCAACTATTTGGAGCTGTCCGGATCAAAGAACATGATTCCTCTGTGGGTCTGCTGTAATGGGGGGCATCAATAGTTTGAGGGTTTACGTACTTTGCTACAGAGTGGACACTCTTGCCTCTGGCCAGTGCTTCTGGTCTGTCTCACGACGTGGAGAGGGTGAATTAAGTCTCCCAGGGCCACGGACAGTTTGTCTGGATATCCTGAGCTCACAGGACTGGACCGAGCTGCCGGGGAGGGAGGGTGGGAGTCACCTTGCTCCGCTGGGGTTGGGGAACTGGAGATGACGGGACTGCATGATTCAGCAGACCGAGGCTCTACAAAAGAAATAAAAGAAAGTGTTATCATATATTTT